>NC_060963.1:2580000-2597500 GCF_910589235.1 Vespa crabro
TGTGAATCGTTCGAGAAAAAAAGCCTTTGCCTTCGTTTCCCTTTATTTTATTCATTATCTTTCGACGATTCAAATGAAAACAAATTGTAGAGAAATTGTTTCGCGGAACGAACGATGGATCGTTGTAGAGAAAACGAAAAAAAGGAAAAAAAAAAAAAAAAGAATTGAAAGAGAACGAATAAAAACAAATTTCTTTTCCTAACGAGTATTAGAAATACGTTTTATTCGAAATGAAAAATTTGAGAATGGCTATGACGGTGAATCGTTTGAAGTTCCTTTGCGCGAATAATCCCGTTCCCCTTCCTCAAAAAAAAAAAAAAAAAAAAAAAAAGAAAGAAAAAGAAAAAGAAAAGAAAGAAAAAGAAGATAAAGGGGAAAAGAAGGGGAAAGATGGCGAAGAAGAAGAAAAAGAAGAAGAAAATGAAATAAGCATCAGGTGAGTAGATGAGAAACAAAAAGATAGAGTCAGTACCTCAAAAGATTCCAGTCGAGCTTATCCTCCATTAACGCGCAGAGCTTCCTATTTCCCTCTCACTTTTCTCCCTTAAGGATATTTCCTTCGTCGGGGACCACCTAAGAGTACTAACAGTACTTCGCGATTCGTGATCCCATAATACTTGACAAGTCGACCGTATGATAGCCATGGGATTATTTCGAGACTTGTCCGGACTATTTCCTACGACTTAACGAACGAATAAGAAGGCGCCCATCTTTTTTTTTCTTTTTCTTCAACCTAATTTTCAACGAGAATCTTTTTCTTTTTTTTTCTTTTTTTTTTTTTTTTGTTCTATCTTTCCTTTTATCTTCTTTCAATCAATTTACTTTTCGTGATCATTTGCACGAGGATATTTAAAGAAAAAAAATAAAATAAAATAAAATAAAATAAATAAAAATAAAAATAAAAGAAACGGAAGAGTTGAAAAAGAAATAATAATATGTTAGAAACAAAATCGCAAGTCCGTATTTTGCTTTATATCCTTTCAAGATTTTCAATTGCGAAATTCCAATTTGCCTCGAAAAGAGACAAGAAAAATTAAAAAAGAAAAAAAAAAAAAACAAAAAAAAATCTCGTCAAACGCCTATCCAGAGAAGAAAAAAAAAATATGTATATATATATATATATATATATATATATATATATTAAGTTGGAAACTATGGAATGGGCGTTTTTGTTTAGTTATTTATTTTCATTCAACGCCCGTTTCATAGTTTCCAACCTAATACATATATATATATGTTTATATAAAACAATATATTCCGAAGAATTAGATTGGTAGGTTAAGGAGTGGAAGGGGTCTAGAGTTAGAAGCGGAAAAAAAAGAAAGTTTTAAAAGGACTTGGAAACTCGTTAAATGAAATACCAGTAAAACAAGGCGCAAACAATTGTTGGGCGGTGCTGGGATTAGTCTAAACAGGCAGTGAGCTAGAAAAAGGAGAATGGTCGAGAGATTTTCGCGAGAGATAGCGGCATCCTAAGAAGTTTCTACTACTATTTCTATCTTCGTCTATTTGTATCTATTTATCTCGTTCTCTCTCTCTCTCTCTCTCTCTCCTCTCTCTCTTTCACACAACGATCGGAAGCTTCTTTTCTTACCTGTACTTCGCAGTTTTGGATTTAAATTCTAAGCATGGCACAGCCTAATGCTGTCCTTACTTTACTCCTTGGTTCTACCACCCCCACCTCCCTCTCCTTTCTCTCTCTCTCTCTCTCGCTCTTTCTCTTTTTCTCTCTTTCGGCATCTCGAGACCACCCGTTGACACGAACTACTTATATAATTCAACGGTACGAATCCTATTCGATGATCCGAATTACTTTGCGATATTGGTGACACGATTAGGCTGAACTTTTACTAAAACTGGCTTTGTACCGCTTATGAAATGACCCTATTATCGGCGACCTATCTTGGTATTTATCTTACACCGAACGTGCCATTGTCGTTATTTGTATATGTGTGTGTGTGTGTGTGTGTCACCCTCTCTCTCTCTCTCTCTCTCTCTCATGTCTTTTCTCTCGAGGTATTAAAAGAACCTCTATTCTTTTCCTTTGGCTTCCTTTTCTTTTTCTTTTTCTATTTCTCGTTTTTTTTCTTTTTCTTTTTTCTTTTTTTACAACATTCCCGACATTTTAGCCGACTGAGAATTTTATATATATATATAAATATAAAAAAAAAAAGAAAAAAAATTATGACTAAAAAAAGAAATAAAAAATAAATTTAATACTTTTGAAATTGAAACAAAAAGGAAAAGAAAGAGAAAATCATATCTAGCTTATCTATCGTTGTTCTCTTATCATTATTTTTTTTCTTCTAATATTCTTTTAACATTCTTCAATAGTTGAATTATTTTTTGATATGAAAAAAAGTTTTGAGAAAATCAATTTGAATAGTCCATTATAAATTACAAATAATTCTCATAATTCTCATCTTATAATAATCATAATTTAATTATTATTATTGTTATTTCTTTTTTTTCTTTTTTTTGTTCTTTTTGAATGATACCTCTAAACAAAGTGTTTAATGAATATATAATATGTATAAATATATGTAATTGATCTGGTTGTTCTTGTATTCTTACAATGAGACACGATCAAATATAGTTTTTCCTAAACAACAAACGCTTTCGGAGCTTTGAAAGAAAATCTTAGAAGCCTTTCTAACAAAGTTCTTTCTTAGATCCTAAAACAACATCGGTGAGTCGGCCAGGATCCTTTAGAAAATAGAACGCGCGCGAAGGATCTCTTCCCTCACCGACGGATAGAAAATTTGAGGTACTGAATTCCTAGACAATTTTCTATTTTGATTCCGCTCCTATTACTGCCCGTTTAAGCCGCATTTTGCCTTTTTGACAAAGCGACTCGAATCTCTCTTTAGTCCCTCCATTTTATATACACATATATATATATATATATATATACACATATTATATGCGTATTTTTATATACATATATATATATATATATATATATATATATATATATATATATAGTGTGTGTGTATATATATATAGTCTGTGTAGGTGTAGGTATGTGTCTGAGTATTTCTATAAGCATTTACGAGGGAATACAAGAACGTACTTTTGGAAAGAAATCTTTTAGGGACAGTTTACACGGATAATCTATCTATCTTTCTCTTTCTAACTCACAGTGCATATTGGCAAACGAAGGCAAAAACGAACGATGCTCAATGAACACGCTCGGCCGAACAAGATTTGTCGGTGAGTTAGGGTCGATCCTTGATCTCCTCAATGGCGGATACGGCCTACCTCGATGATCTACACACTGATATTCTTCGAAGGCTCGAAACGTTTCACGGGATGCATCTCTATTTACCATTGAATATGTCTATCCTTCATCCGGTATTCTATAAGGATGTTAGCATTTTTTTTTTTTTTTTTTTTTATATATATTTTATATCATATTCGACGTGTATTATAATCGTTTTGATTACATCGTAAATGTTTTAAATGATATTGTACACAATTAAAAATGTGTGAAATTCTTTTTCAATTGAAAAAAAAAAATATATATATATATATATATATATATATGTGTGTGTAAATGTATATAAGTATATATAGGGTGCATGTATGTTGTAAGATATTATAAAAAAAGATAACTAATAACACGATGATAGGATCGATTCGTAAAATTCTAAATAGAGGGTAGAAGAACACGTAACATTGAGAGATCCTATCTCGTTGATATTACTCTCGGTTATTATGACGCGAATTCTTCGCGTAATTCGTGCCCAAACTCGCCCCTGTGTTAGATCCTCTCGCTCTTTCTCTCTCTCGTACACATTGGTTGGGGGGTTCATGTTTAGTAGGGATGAGAAGCATGAGATAATTCAAGATGGAGTCAGAGAGTCAGGAGCCCATCTGCTTTATTTATTCTGTTTATATTATATCATAGAGTGAGAGAAAGAGAAAGAGAAAGATAGATAGATAAAAATTTATATATATATATATATAATATTTAATTAAATATATATATATATATATATATATATAAATATTTTTCTTGAAAAAAATAATAGATACCTAATCAATCGAAAATCATTGACTATTTTATTCCTGAATAAAACATTTGAAATTTTATCCATCTCAACGTAAGACCGAGAAAGATAGATAGATATAGATAGAGAAAGAGAGAGAGAGAGAGAGAGAGAGAGAGAGAGAGAGAGAGAGAGAGTGAGAGAGAAACAGAGAAAGACAGAGTGTGACGAGTAGTAAGAAAGGGGAAGGGGGTGCAAATAGAATGATGGGTGGGGTGCGAGATCCGACGAACGGGGTGTACGAAAGAGAGAGAGAGAGAGAGAGAGAGAAAAAGAGAGAGAAGGATTGAGCCGGTGTCTCTCGATGAATCTGAGCTTCCCTTAGGACGTACGGAGGTGAAATCCCCCTCTAACTCGACGTCTAAAGCGTTATCCCTTCCCCTACACCCCCCCCCCACCCATCTATCCCTCGTCGTTATCCTTCGTCCCGTCGAACCACCCGATCCCGTACAACCCCTGACTCAAGAGGGAAGGAAGCACAGCCGGTTCCTTTCGAAAGTAACGCCCTTTTCTATGGTAGGAAAACTGTCGGCCAATCGGATGACGCTATCCACGTAACTTGTACTTCGAAAAGGTTCGGGAGGGTAGTTGGCATCAAAAAGTCCCAAGAACGATGGTTGTCAGTCAGGATTCATCGTCGACTAGTCAGTTGTCGGAGTTTCGCTAGTGCTTAGCTCTTCTCCAAGCGCTTAACCATTCCTTTCGTGTAATCGTATCCTTCTTTGTTTTTTTCTTTTTTCTTTGTTTTTTTTTCCTTTCTTTTTTTTTTTTTTTTTTTTTTTCAATGTTCATTCATCGATCGTTATCGTCATAGTTATCGTCGTCGTCGTTGTCGTCGTTATCGTCGTTGTTACTGTCGTTTTATATTTGTCGATCGGATCGTTCGTTGAAATTAAAGACCGATGTGTTTTGTTACTCTATTATTTATTTATTCATTTATTTTTTATTTCTTTATCTATCTATCCTTTTGTTTCCGTTTCCTTCGAGATATGCCAGTTAAAAGTTTGAAACTGTTATGTGAAATATTGTTTTAACTCTCGTTTCTATTATGATACAAATAGAGAGAGAGGGACAGGAAGTGTTGTGAAGAAGATTATATACATATACGTATATACATATACATATATATATAAGGACTATTATAACGAGATAATAACGAGAAGAGAGAAAGGGAGAGAGAGAGAGAGAGAGAGAAAATGCAGAATCAAGAACAACAAGTGGGACACATCCCGGTTACTCAACCAAAGTTACCACCAGCCTCGTCCAGTAAGGTTTCCATGATTATTATCTCGTTTTTTTAGATAAGAGATATTTATTTATTGTTTTTCATTCTAACGACGAATGTGGATAATCGTATACGTGTTGATGTCGTTGACGTTATAGAAACAAAAAACATAAGATACATAGTGTATGTATACAGTGAGTGAGTGATAGAGAGAGTGATAGAGAGAGAGAGAGAGAGAAATATTGTTAATTAAATCAATTAAGATGTTAAATCTTTTTTCGAAGAAGATAAATCTCTCGTTGATGTTTATCGGTAATAAATAATGGAGTAAACAAATTCTTTTTGTATTATTAAATTATATCTATTATGCAATGCGGAACGAATAGATTTTTTATAACATTTAAAATTTATCGTTAGTCGTTTATATGCTATAAAACAAACATTCAATATAACTAATTACAATGAAAAATGTTTGTTCTGAAGTTGAGGGTCATTCCATTGTTGACAGTTTTAGTTTTAAAATGTATATACCTGACAAGCATGTTCATTGGATATATTTATGGTCTGTATTTCTATCTAAATCATATATTATTTTCTTACGTTAGACATTTCCTTTAGTTGGACATTTCTTTTCCCGTTAGACATTTTTTTGGATTCTTTTTTTCTTTTTTTTCTTTTTTCTCTTTTTTCATGAAGAATTACAAATGGACATAAAAATTTTGTCCCTTCTATCTGTAGTATTTATGTTGTTATTATTTTTATTTTTATTTTTATTATTATTATTATTACTATTATTATTATTATTATTGTTTTTAATGAATCAAAAACAATGAGAAAGTTTTTTAATTGCCACTTTCTTTCTGTCATTATTATTTTCGACGTATAAAAAAAGAAGAAAAGAAAAATTTCTTTCGAGGTACTCGTAAAAATTTGTATTTTCACTTTGTCAAAGGAATTACTCATCGTTTTTATATTTTTATTTTAGAAGAAAGAGAGAAAGAGAGAGAGAGAGAGAGAGAGAGAGAGAGAGAGAGAGAGAGGGATAGAGAGAAAATATCGTAAAAAGTAAATACCAGATAAAAAGGGGAAAAAGAAAAGAAAGGAAAATGTTTTAGACAAAAGTGTTTTATCTGTTTTTTCTTTTTTTTTTTTTTCCCCCGTAAAACAAAATGCGATTAGAAAGATTCGTTGGCTTTTAATTCTTTTATTTTATTTTCATACGGAATAATAAATTTTATCTTGAAATCGAATAAAATTTGATTTTGTAAATTCGAATCGGTGAAAATCTGCGCGCTTCTTTTTCCTTTTTTTCTATTTTATAAATATTTAATTGTTTCGATTAAAGAGAGAGAGAGAGAGAGAGAGAGAGAGAGAGAGAAAGAGAGAGAACGAGAGAAAAAAAGAAAGAAAGAAAAAAACATATTTATGCATTTAATTTCTTTTTCTTCATGTCGTAGAACTTTTCTTCAAAGAAAAAAAACAAAAAGAAAAAAACAAAAAGAAAACAAACGAACAGTAAGAGATCTATTTATTTTATATATATATATATATATATATATATATATATATATAATATTTTTCTTTTCTTCCTTTTTTTTGTTGTTTTTCTTTTTGCAAAGAAAAACATCATCGATCACTTTGCTTATCGATAATCTTCTTCGCATAAGTTTTCAAATGTTATATTTACGTACGATCTCGTCGTTTGATCTCTCGTGTGAAATAAAAAGCATGTGGCATTTAAATGAGTGAGCCGATCACGTTTGTCTTTTTTTTTTTTTTTCTTTTTTTTTCGGGACATTTAAATGACTCGTAGTCTATCCTACCTCTCCCCACCCCGACGGTGCTCGTCCATGAGAAAATTATGACAGATGGTGTAATCGTTTCCACGATGCGAACGCGGAATCAGGGTGGGTGGACGAGGTAACAGGTTGCCATGCATCACTGATGATCATTCGGTGGCCGTCAGTTGTTCAAGAATCTCCGCTACTTGATTTAGAAATTTGTTGCTTTCTTTTTCCTCCATATTGGTTTTCTGTTCTTTTTTTTTTTTTTTTTTTTTCTTTTTTTTTTATTTAATGTCGCTCATCAATATCTCATTTATTTATTTATTTATTTTTTTTTTAACAATCCTCATATAAACGTCGATAATTCATACGGAAAATTCTTTACTATTTATATACTTATAGATATTAATTAATTAATTTATTAATTATTACATTGGATTGATATATTTTAATCAAGGAGTCAACTGTGTTAAAATTTGCACTAATTGTTATTTCAATATATAAAAGAGAAAGAAAAAAAGAAAATTGATATAACGAAAATAATATGAATTTAGACTGACCAATGGACAATTTCAGAATTTTCAGTAATGTATATATATATATATATATATATTTGTTTTTTATTTAGATTATAAAATATTAATATTATCAGAGTTAATCGGTAAAAATTTACTAACCTTATATAATTCGTTCATAAATAAAACATATAATTAAAATTCCAACATTATTTATCCATTAATTGGATATCAAAGTAAAAATAATAATTTTGACAATTATATAAATTTTATTCAAACGATTATGATAATCGGCATAATAATGAAAACAGAACGAACCCATTGATATTTTATCCTTAGATAATACGTATATTTTTTTCCATTAAAATAACTATCGATAATGATTTTTCTATTGGATTAAAAAATAACTATCCTGAATTTATGACTGAACAGAGAGAGACAGAGAAAGAGACAGAGAGAGACGACGACGAGTCGTTTAGAACAAAAGGACGATAATTTAAGGGCTAAATGTTAAAAAAGAGAAACTTCGAAGGGGGTTGAAGAAGGAGAAGGAGGAGGGATGAAGGAGTGAGGAGGGGTGTTTAAAACACAGTGAAACATCGCAGATGACGGATGAATACGGTTTAACCACCCTACATATAACTCGATACGATAAAGTATAACATAATGTAATACACGCGTGTACTATCTATGTAGTTTAAAGAGAGAGAGAGAGAGAGAGAGAGAGAGGGAGAGAGAAAGAGAGAGATAGAACACCATCGATATCGCGTATCGATATGACTACGAACACATGTCAGAAAATTCCCATGCTTCAGTAACGCCTACGTTATACTATATCACCACCTGATGGCCCGGGAAACGTTATGGTCGATTGTTTTTTTAGGATGAACGATGATGTCATCCTAATTGCTCTTTTTTCACCTGCTCATCGATTATCTACTTTAATTATCTTTGTCTCTCTCTCTCTCTCTCTGTCTGTCTGTCTGTCTCCTATCTCTGTTCATGTATCTATCTCTATCTCTCTCTCTCTCTCTCTTTCTTTTTCATTATTTTTAATTTTTTCCCTTTCGTACGTAATTTATTATACGTTAAATTAAATCGTAATAATTAATTGTAATAATTAATACAGGACGCAAGTATTATCTCGCGTTCTTTTTCTTTTTTTGTTCCTAACGATAAAAAATATTATGCGAAAGATTAAAAAAGAAAGAAGAAAGGAAAAAACGACGGAAACTTCGATAGGACTGACCAAATATGTTTTAGAAAAGTTTTGGAACAACGTTTTTTTTTTTTTTTTTTTTTCTATTCTTTTCTTTTCTTTTCTTTTCTTTTTTTTTTTTCCATCGACGAATAACGTTGTCCTATAATTAACTGGAGTAAAGTAACGGGGTAAAAGTATAATTTCGTAAAGGGAAAAAAGTGAACTTGTAATTTTTTTTTTCCCGATTTTTCGTTTACCACACGGAGAACTTCGTGTCTTTTATATACACGGCCAACCAACCCCTTTTTACTTTCTCTCTTTTTCTTTTCTTTTTTTCTTCCTTTTTTTTTTTGTTTTGTTTCTTTCTTTCTCTCTTCCTTCCTTCCTTCCTTCCTTCCTTCCTTCCTTCTTTCCTTTTTTCTCTTACCCTTCGCGAAGCGACGGTCAGTAACTTTTTTTTTTTTTTTTTGTTCTTTTTCCACGATTTCGAATCGCTAATATACGATCCTGTCCTTTTCTTTTTCTCTTCTTTTTTTTTTTTTTCTCCAACTCAACTCAACTCAACTCAACTCAAATCAATTCAATTCAACGCAACACAATGCAACAAAATATCAAATGTATGCATGTGTACGTCCATACAATATGTACAACACGCATCGAAAATATTAAATGGCAAGGAATCGAAAAATACGGGTGAAGGGTGAAAGTGGATAGAAATATTGAGATGGGTGAGAAGGTTAAGGTAGGTGAGAAGAGTGAGATGGTGGATTTGTGAAGCGAGATAGGTTGAATTGATCTTGTTAGATCCTTCGGCATTATCTTTATCATATATATATATATATATATATAAATATATATCGTTCGATCATTAATTAATAAAAATATTAATCTATAATAATTTAACTCGGACAATTGGACTATCCCATTCCTGAGTTTTATCGTCACGTGTTTGATTCGCAAAAATTTTACATTCATACCCAATCCAACCAACCCACCCAACCCCGTCACCATTCTCATTCCCGTCATCGCATCTTCGGTATACCATTATATATCAGGAATGACAAAGTGAAAGGGAAAAAAAAAAAAGAAAAGGGATCCCGATTATACGATTTAATGTCAGTAGTTTTATATCATGATATCTAATCGACGAAGCGAGCTTTCGTTCATCCGACATTGGTAATAAAACCCGAGGTAAGAGGGGTAGAAAACCGATGCTTTATGGCACTGTCTGTTTCTCTCTCTCTCTCTCTCTCTCTCTCTCTCTCTCTTACTTTCTCTGTCTGTCAGTCTGTTGGCGGCCACTGTAAAAATCCCATATGAAACTTTGAGAATAAGCGCGATTTCTGCAAAAGCGGAAAAATGATGGACTTTAAGAGCCTCCGCTAAAACACAGGCTATGACCAACCGAATGAAAAATTCAATTGCGAATGACTATCTCTTTCTCTCTCTCTCTCTCTCTCTCTCTCTCTATCAATCTATCTATCTTTCTTTTTTTTTCTTTTTTTACTTAGTACATGTACGTACACACATTTTTCTGTCTCTTTTACGTATACATTAGTATATTGTACTACGAAGTACGAATGCAAATTTTATGCAGTCAGTGCCCGCGTGTCTTAGCTCGACGACAGGAAAAGAGAGAGAGAGAGAGAGAGAGAGAGAGAGAGAGAGAGAGAGAGAGAGAAAGAGAAAGAGAGAGAAAGAAGAGCCTCGCGTGATTCTGTGGCACGCTTGCACGCTCGCGAGCCTACGTGCGTACGCTTTCAAACTTTCCCTCGGCTAGGGAAAGAAGGGCCTCTGTAAGGGCGGACGATTTCTCCCCTGTTATATTCGGTACGAACCGCGAGACTCATGCATATAGATACATACACGTTTATATATATATATATATATATATATATTATATTATATACATAGGCGTAGCCGGACAGCTCTTGGAGAATCCTTTGAGAGACCTTTGAACTCGACTCTACGAACGAAGGAACGAACGGATCTTTTTTTTTCTTTTCTTTTCTTTCTTTCTTTTTTTGTTTTTTTTTTGTTTTTGTTCCCACAACCGACATCGCGATCGTTTGAGAATTTATTAAAAAAAAAAAAAAAAGTGGAAAAGGAAGGCAAAAAAAATGCTGATTTACAAATCTCCATTTTTTTCTGTTCCTTTTTTCTTTCTTTTTTCTTTTTTTTTTTTTTTTTTTTTTTTTTTGTTATTGAGAAAAAAAAAGAATTAATAAACATGTGCGTTATACGTAAAGGATCGTAAATAATCCTAGGATATTGGATTACTCGATAATCATGTTAATTGTTTTAATTATTTAATAGATCTTTATCGTATTGTGTAAATAAGAGATAATTCAAAATTATAATTGAATAATTATTATCATGGAATTTTATGGATTTTACGGATGATAGTATCGAAGAAACTGAGAGAAATGAATAGAACAGAGTGGAATAGATGGAAAGAAAAGAAAAAGAGAATATCTTGATACGTACAATTTTTATACTCTAACACAAGCACACAAATACTCCCACAATACACACACACACACACACATACGTACATACACACATATAAATATTTGTATTGACCGTTTAACATATTTTACCTAGAAAAAGTAAATAGTTTAGCAGGAGATAAAGAAAAGTATATATCGATAGAGAGATTTCCAAAGTGAAGAGGGAAATAATAGAATGAATGAGTAAAAGAGAGTGAGAGAGAGAGAGAGAGAGAGAGAGAGAGAAATGAGAAAGAGAAAGAGAGATGGGGCGATATGAGTCGACGAAGTGTCGCGTTTCTTGCTGCTCACTTAAAATCTTTGAATAGATCGACCACATCCGGTCCATTGAAGTCGTCCCATTCACAATCTCTTTAGCATCAATGGCGTAGGCGGTGCCAGTGACAAGGAGTTGCTTGGTAGTCCTGTATTGTAAAAGCGTCATATAAATCCACCCTTCCAATGTCACTCTCCTCAACCTTTACCATTACCTTTGCTCGATTTCTTAGATTCCAATAAAGGGAATCTCAAAATAATGGTAATGGCTTTTTAAATTGTACCATGACTATCATGTTGTGTTAAATGACAAATCTCAATCTATTTATTCGATTTTTCAACAAATGTTACTCCCCTTCTTCTCCTCAACCACTTCATCGCCCTTCATCATCATCATCATCATCATCATCATCCCTCCTCCAGTGTTTTCACTCATTGACAAACGAGTCTTCAAAGCAAAATATATCTATGGCGTTGGTGTTATTAACCACCATTGAAAAGCCATGCGAGATTTAACCCTCCTTACGTTATCTACCTTTTTTTATCTTCTCTCAATGAACTTTGACAAAGAGAACGTTTAATCGCATACCGATGATCATACTGATACCTCACTTCTTTACCCCTATCTCCCTTCTCCTCCTCCTCCTTCTCTTTCTCATCCTTATCCATCTTGTTATCAAGCAAAAAAATAGAGAAATAAAAGAAATATGATAAATTATATATATATATATAAACGTTAGTAATGTGTATTAATAATTTAATGATTATACATATTATTATTAATTAGTAATTTACATAGATTTATATTATTATTAGTATATTATAGATATTGATACATTAGTATTATTATTAATAATTACGCATTAGTAATATAATAGATTCTTGATGATTATTTTTCTTTTAACATTTTAATATCGTCCTTTTTTTTTTTTTGATTCAATTCGTTCGTATTATTTCTTTTTTTTGGATTTTTATCGATATTTTTAAAATTATCCTTTTAATTTAATTTCATCAGTTTTGTTTCTCTGTGTTCTCTCTTGGCGCAGGTCGAATACTTTACGATATACCATGCAAAGTATGTCGGGATCATTCGTCGGGCAAACATTATGGTATATTCGCATGTGACGGATGTGCCGGTTTCTTCAAAAGGTCGATAAGAAGAAATCGACAATACGTTTGCAAGGCCAAGTCCGAGGGTGGCTGTATGGTCGATAAAACTCATCGTAATCAGTGCCGAGCGTGTAGATTAGCCAAATGCATTCAAGCAGGCATGAACAAAGACGGTGAGTTTGAATGATGTATGATGACGACGACGACTATGCTGGAAGTCACTTAAAAACTATTCTATTTTTTTCTCTTTTTTCGTATGCTTATTCCATTTATTTATTTATTTATTTATTTATTTTTTTTTTTTTTCTTTTTTTCATTATTCCAGCCGTACAACACGAACGTGGACCAAGAAATTCGACCTTACGACGTCAAATGGCACTTTATTTTAAGGAGCCCGAAATGATGAGCAACATAGTACCGCAATCGACTGCAGCAGCATTAGATCTTGCTCTACCAAAACCACCGACGGAACCTCGAGTATCGATAGCGCCGTCCACCCCTCATCATCCCCTTCCTCATCCAATTTATTGCAACAGCATTGCTTTGCCAAAGGTAAGTCCCATTTTATGATCTATAAAGAGAATATAATAATAGAATTATATCGTAACAATGTCAATAGGATTAATTTTTTTCCTCATCATTCATGACTTCTTTCTTTCTTTCTTTTTTTTTTCTTTTACCCTTTCCTTCTTTTTTCATTTTTATCGTACATTCGACACTTAGATACCAGTTACCATGGCAAATCTACCTGTTATCCCATTGATACCAGCGATCACGGCGGAATCGGTTTGCGAGCAAGCAGCGAGATTATTATTTTTGAACGTACATTGGGCAAGAGAATTGGCAGCTGGTACGAATCTGGTTATTGAAGATCAACTGGCCTTATTGGAATCCTCTTGGAGAGAATTGTTTCTTTTAGCGGCGGCACAAATGTTACCTACGTTAGATCCAACGCCACTTTTACCACCAGGTACACAAGGTCTTGGATTGGCCGTCGAAGTAACACGTTTCAGGGATACATTGGCCGGTTTTCATGCTATGAATCTCGATCAGCACGAATTCGCATGCGTAAGGGCTATTGTCCTTTTCAAGGCCGGCCTTGACAGCGATCCGGTATCAAGTAGCCGAAGTAGTAGCTCTGGCTCTGCCTCTCCTAACAATGGTACAAGGCTAAAGGATGCAGTTGCGGTCGCAAGATTACGGGACGGTGCACAATTAGCGCTTGGACAAAGATTAAGCGGTGCCTCCTTTGGTGCACTTAGGTTTGGAAAGTTGCTATTATTATTGCCAACTTTAAGATCGGTCTCTACCCATGCGATTGAGGAACTTTTTTTCAGGCGAACCATCGGCATTATACCAATCGAAAGGATTATATGTGACATGTACAAATCCGGTTAAAATTAAATTTGTATCGATTCGTTGTGTAATATGTATTGCTTAATTAAGGGCCAAAGTATTAAAAAAAAAAAAAAAAAAAAAAAAAAAAAAAAAAAAAAAAAAAAAAAAAAAATAAGAAAAAAGAGAGAGAGAGAAAAAAGAAGAAAACTGATTAATCGAGAATAAAAGTATCTTTCGTTCATGAATTTTTAATGAATTTTTAATGAATTTGTAAATGTAATTGATAAAGATAACAATCATATTTTACGATATATATATATATATATAATTTTTGTGAAGGATCAATGAAAAATTAATGACGATTTTAAATTATTAATTGATTTCATTAGCTTTACGTTTCTAATCTATATTTTCTCTTAACGATCAATGATTTTGAACAATCCCATTTGGATTATAATATATCATATCGTATTTTTAAGGAACGAATGGGGTATTGGTTATTTTTTTATTAGATTATTAAAAATGGCACGTACTTGACACACGTCCAATGCAATACTAACAATGATATATATATATACATACATACATACATACACACACACACACATATATATATATATATATATATGTGTGTGTGTGTGTATGTAATAATAAATAATAGTAATAATAGTAGTAATAATAATAATAATAGTAAATAATAATAATAATGATAATAAATGTAATTTACGCCGAAACCTGCAGGAACCAATCAGTGTTAAATGTTAAAAGAGGCAGGAAGTATTTAAATTAATCTTGAAATTGAACATTTCACGAGCGAAAAAAGAAAAAAGAAAAAAGAAATGAAAAGAGTAAAAAAGAAAAAAAAAATAACAAAAAGAAAAAAAGAAAAAGAAATGTAGAAAAAATGTTGAGATTTTCGATGAATAATAATAATAATAATAATAATAATAATAATAATAATAATAATAATATATGAAACAGATAAACTCAAACGTAAATATGAAAGTCATCGAAAGGTGTAAATAATTAAATAAAAGCAACATGTTGGCAAAGTCATTAAAATTGATTTCTCCTCCCAATTAGGTGTCTCAACGTTGAACGATATTAATTAATTCAAAAAAAAAAGAAGAAAGGAGAAACGAGACGAGAATGAGGAAGAAAAAATAAAAAAGGAACATAAAAAAAAAAAAAATAGGAACGAACAAATTGTTATGTTATATTGCGTTACGTTATATCTTCTTGTTGTATCATGGTTATGTTAAATGTGGAAGAAGGGGGTGAGGGTGGTGGGGGTGGGAGGAGGAGGGGAGGGGGGAAAGGAGAAAATCTAAATTCATGTCGGAAAAGATGAAAGGTATATGAAGGCAAACAATTTTTTTCTCTTTTTTTTTTTTCGTTTTTGTTTCTTTTTTTTTTTTTTTGTTTCTTTTTTTCTTTAAAGTTCTTGATCATTTGTAAGAGAGAGAGAGAGAGAGAGAGAGTGAGAGAGAGTGAGAGTAAGAGTGAGAGTAAGAGTGAGAGTAAGAGTGTGAGTGAGAGGAAGGAAGAGGTCGTAGAAGAGAAAAAAAAAAAAAGAGAAGAAAAAAAGAGAGGTAGAGAAAAGGTACAGAAATTTTACCTGACCTTCTCTTTGCAACACAATGCTACGCATTTTCACGAGAATTTTCCAGCGATTTGAGCGATAATCGCGGCACAAAAGGCAGACTACGTCGAGGTTGTCAGTACATTTTGAGGTATTTCTTAGCTTGGTAGACCGACCGACGTGTAATCATCAACAACAAGAGGGATATGTGGGTAAATGATTCGTCTAGGAACATCTACCGCAAGAAAAGAAGAATGAAGAAAGAAAGAAAGGTAGAAAGAAAGAAAAAAAGAAAAAGAAAAAGTAAAAGTAAGAGAGAAAGAGAAGTCGAAAATTTCTTTCTTTTTCTTTTCCTTTTTTTTTCTTCTCTCTCTCTCTCTCTCTCTCTCTCTCTCTCTCTCTCTCCCTCCTTTCTTTACCTTTTTAACACGATATTTCCTGAGAAATACAATCATTATTATTGTTATCTATTAATATCGTTTAGAAGAAAGGAAAAAATAAGAAAAAAAGAAAAAAAAATAAGAAAAAGGGAATGTAACGTTATTTTCATAGAAACATTGATTAAAGGGTATTTAAAGAAAAAAAAAAAAGGAAAAGAGAAAAGAAGACAGAGAGAGAGAGAGAGAGAGAGAGAGAGAGAGAGAGAGAGAGAGAGAGGGATGGATGGAAGGAAGGAAGGAAAATTTTTATTTGTTTATTTATCTTTTTTGCTTTCATTTTCCTTTTTTTTTCTTCTTCTTCTTTTTCTTCTTCTTCGAAAGTACAAACGCAACGAAAAAATATCTTATCACCTTTACCTTTTATTATTATTCCACACGAGGGAACGTTTGAAGGGTAACGGAAAAAAGAAAAGAAAAAAAAAGGAAAAACAAAAAAGAAAATGGAAATGGAAGAAAGAAAGAAAGAAAGAAAGAAAGAAAGAAAAGGAGAAGATACTTGAGAAAAGAAAAGAAAAGAAAAGAGAAGAGAAGAAAAGAAAAAGCATTGACAAATATTCTCACGAACACAGAGAGAGAGAGAGAGAGAGAAAGAGAGTAAAGTACCATACTTAAATACTCCGAAGAAAGAAAAGAAGAAAGAATGAGAGAGAGAGAGAGAGGGAGAGAGAGAGAAAAGTAGTATGCGGGACGTACATAAGTACTTACTAAAAATGAACCGAATCGAATCGAGACAAACGTTATGAAACTCCAAAGGTTCCTCGAGTGACTCTTCTAATTCGCATGACTGAACTTATAATAATAGTCAAAGTGTTAACACTTACGAGTAACCATTTCCTTCCAAATTTTGTTTACATCGTTTTATCGACAAACGTTTTGTCATCTTCAACACTTCTCTTCTTCTACCCTTATATTTTATTACGTAAATATATACATATATATATATATATATATGTATATATTTTTTTTTTCCGCTTCTCGGCATATCGATATTCTCGAAGATTTATTTATGTTAATTATTTTTTATTTAATTATTGTATTATGATATACATTAAGTCGTTCTTTAATGTCTGTTATTTTTTCTTTTTTCTTTTCCTTTTTTTCTTTTTTCTTTTTTTTCCTTTTCTTTTATATACTTCATTCACAAGACAAGAATATTAGTTAAATTTAGAGAATAAGAAGGAGAGAGAGAGAGAGAGAGAGAGAGAGAGAGAGAGAGCGAATAGTATAATTTTTTATATAAAATAAAATATTAAAAAATATGATAATTAAATAGAACAATTAAATTATAATGATATCTGTTTCATTATTGGCTATCTTCCTTTCTTCCTTCCTTTTTTTTTTTCTAATAAATCATCTACAAGACAATAGATTATTAATCGAATTTATGAAAAGAATATAATTTAATATATTTTTATAGAATGTATTAACACGATATTATAAATAAATGAAATAAATTTTATTCAATATCAAAGCCCATTGACTTTTAAC
>NC_060963.1:2605000-2640000 GCF_910589235.1 Vespa crabro
AGAAATTTTATATATATATTTTTTTTTGTCTGCCATTTTTTTTTTGGTTAATCTCACCTAACAAACATATCTTTTATTCTTATTCATTAGTCGTATCGTAATTAGACATGTATTTAGGAAAAAATTAATATTAGAAAATATATTGTAAATTCATATTTATTATTTTAATTATATTCTAAATTGTTTATATTTATAATTAATTATAAATTAATATTCATAAAAAGAAAAAAAAAATATATATATATATATAACTCAAGTGAATCGATGAGTAAGAAAATTGTTATTCTACTTTTTTATTTATGATCGATTATACGTGACATGTGAATTATTTGAAAGACTTTAGGTATAGTTTCCGTCTAGAAAAAGAAAAAGAAAACAAGAAAGGAATAAAGAAAAAAAAAAAAGAAAAGAAAAAAAGGAAAAGAAAAGAAAAAAATCATACGCGCGTGACGCGTCTGTTATTGATATTAATCCAACGCTCTTATAATCGTTTAATACCGTTTCCCTATAAACTAGATACATACTTTCGTACTACTACGTATTTAGATTTACGTGTGTAATAGTACGGGGATAGAACCCGATGAAGTATTGCACAAAAGGATTTTATGTCGCGTGTCACCAACCCTTAGGATTAAACGCAATTATTAGAATCACTCTCTGTCAAACCACAACCCGTTTCACACGGTCAAAAATCTATTTCAAGTTTTATCCATTATAGATATACCGATCGACGTTCATATTTTCATTTATATCATTAACCAATTGAATTTCGATCTATTCGATTTTGAATAAAATTCGATCGTCAATATTCAATAACTTTGAGAAATAATTTTATGAAGATAGAAGACAAATGAAAGAAGAAAAGAAAGAAAGAAAAAAAAAAAAAAGAAAGAAAAAAGAAAAAGGGAAAGAAAAGAAAAACAGAAAACAAGAGCAAAAATTGAAAAATAACAAGAAACAGAAAAAAAATCTTATGTATGATTGAAGATCGTTAAAAAATTTTCATCAAAATAATTCGATATACTTAACGAAATAATATCTATTGATAATAATAATTTTTATATATAAATATATATATTAATTATTATATTAATTTATCATTATTATTTACTACTAAATTTTTCATTATTATTATTATTATTATTATTATTGTATTGATCACAATAGAGAGACAGAATACGTGATTGAGTTTGAAAATCTTTTTTTTTCAAATATAATATTATACCTGCAAGTATATTAAAATGGAATCGAATTAAAATAAAAAAAAAAATAAAATATATATATATATATATACATATATAAATGGGTTCAAGAGACGTGAATATTCTTTGCCATAAGTGAAACGCAAAGATAGACATACTTATTGGTAATGCCATTAAAAAAATCCGCATGCCATTTCTCTATGGCACTTTCCTAGATCAAAAAACGTGACACTACGAATAGAGCATGCAATAGATAGATATATACATACTTACATACATACGTACTTACTTACTTAGTTACTTACATAGGATTACGAAATGACCTCGCTTTGGAAAATACTTCAGCAGCACGTTTTAGAGCACACTCATGGAACGAGTTAGAGTAGATAGATAGAAATAGTCGAGTATATAATTAGGAGCACAAACCGTGCAAAGTAATTTTCTATCCGCATTCGTGACTCGACGAGTCGATTTGCGAATTAATTTCTATGACCTGTTCTCTATTTTCTCTTTTTCTTTTTCTCGCTTTTCTTTCTCTTGCCATTATGGCATTTCGTTCATTTCTTTCTTTTTTTCTTTCTTTCTTTATTTATTTATTTATTTATTTATTCTTTATTGTTGTTGTTGATGCGACTAGTAAGATATCGTAAATTATACTTTCTTAGGATCTTGCGTAAGACGAGAGTTCTAACAAAAAAAAAAAAAAAGAAAAGAAAAGTAAAGAAAAATATTTTCATCAGATATATTTTCACGATCATTAAGAAATAAATATGAAATGTTTATTGAGATAATAAGCTCGTTAATTTTTTAACATATAAAAATATTTTATACGCTTAGACGCACGCATTCATGCACACACACACAAATACACACACATGAATATATGGACATGGTTTTATGCAGAATAGGAGAAGTTGAAAAAAAAAAAGAAAATTATATATCAAAATTTGTTAAAATCAATATACTTTTATTTTAATATCGATATGAAAAAATTATTTATTATAAAGTATAGTAAAAGCTCTTAATCATTTTTCGTAAATAATAATAATAGTAATAATAATAATAATAATATGAATAATTTCGAAAGAATATAAATCAACTCAAAGAGACACGTACAAACATATACACACACACACACACAGACACACATATACACATACATATATATACTGGTGGTGTCAGTGCCTAACCGCTCGTCACATGCGGCCCCTTTAGGTGGTGCGGCTTGGGTTTTGGCTTGCTATAACTCTGATAATTATGTTACCAATGCGTCGAAGGACAAAGAGCTCTTGAGTGACGTGGATGGCTCGCTAGCTCGCGAAAGACCCAGAAGTGAAGAGAGAGCAATAGAAAGAGAGAGAGAGAGAGAGAGAGAGAGAGAGAAAGAGAGATGCTTAGATGCTTGCCTGGTAGTCCAGCTGCCGGTAATCCTCCCTTTGTAATTTGCCTCTATGACCCCCCTTCCCTCCCCTCCCCCCCGCGCTACCCTACCAATGGCGCCATTTCTACTTTTTTTTTTCCTTCCTTTTCTCATTTCCCAACCAACGAAATCGAGATCGTTATTTGGTCGATAAAATGTTTACCCTATTACCGTTAACAATAAAAGAACGTACTACCTAGATTTATATATATATATATATAAAAAAAAAAGAAAAAAAAAAAAAAAAGAAAAAGTAAACAAGTAACAAAAAGAATTTTGTCAAGTTCGTTATTATCAGTGGCACCGTTAAAAAATTTTCCGAAAAGTTTGTTATTACAACAAGAAAATTATTATCGATGATAAGTGCGAAGAATGGAAAAAGAAAGAAAAAAAAAAAAAAATAAATGACAAGAAAAAAGGGAGAAGAAAATGAAAGGAAAGACGAAAGATTCGTAATGAAAGGATTAAAAAGAAAAAAAAAAAAGAAAAAATAAGAAAGATATGAAAGAAGAAGAAGAAGAAGAAGAAGAAAAAGAGGAAAAAGAAGATCTGTCCTACGCCAGTGAAAGGGCGGTTGATGTCACCATGGCCGTGCCCTCTGGATAATAGAGTCCGCGACTTTAATGGACTCGCTAATCCTCTTCCCTGTTTGTCGGTGAGGGCTGCATCAAGGGATGCATTGAAGGGATGCACACGAAGGTAAAAATCGGGGCGGGGTGGTGTGACTGCACGCCGTCCGTTTTCGGGCGTGTGCTAGCAAAAAGAAGAGGAAGAAGAAACGTATACATATACACATATACATATACATATACATATACATATACATATACATATACATATACATATACATATATGTATATATATATATATATGCGCTCGTTGATCTAGCCAGGCAGCTAGCCAACCAGTCAGGCAGTCAGCCGAGTGGTAATGGAGTGTAGTGGGGTAGAGAGAGCTTGACTAGGTGGGGGTTGGAGAATGGGGGATGGGGGATGAGGGATGAGGGATGAGGGATGGGGGAGGAGAAGGGACAAGAAAGAAAGAAAGAAAGAAAGAAAGAAGGGCACAGCCTGGTCGTACGCAAAATACGCCCCTCTTTTGCGGCCTCGCGATGATACCTTGATTCCTCGAGTGACGACGAATTAAGGGACCCTACTACGAAAACTTCTAATTCGTATGGTTCGATAGAAGCACCTGTGTACGTTCATTCGACCACGTCTATTAGTCATTGCTACGAGATATATACAATTTGTGATACCCTATAATCGTTAGCTACCATTATTATTATAGTTGAATCGTTCGATTGGCATAACGATTAATGAAAATCTTTATATGTATATATATATATATATATATATATATATATATATATGTATGTATGTATGTATGTATGTATGTATGTATGTATGTATGTATGTATATGTACCAGATTGAAAATTTATATTTATAAATATGTATAGATAAAGGAATATATAGGAATAATAGGAAAATAAATCATAAACGTAAATGACTAAAGTATCAACTTCGTTTTAGTTTTAATGACGATGATATTATATGACCATGAACTGATGATAATTACGAAATCTAACTTCCCTTAAATCTTAATTCAAAACTCCTGAATTAGATGTAGATATTACATGGATATGTCGTATGTAAAAAAGAAAAAAAAGAAAAAAAAGAAAAAAAAAGAGAAAGAAAAGAAAAGAAGAAAAAAAAAGAAGGGAAAAAGAAGAAGAAGAAGAAAAAGAAAAAACAAACTTACAATCGTTTATTTCTTCGACGCAGCATAACTGGCGACGAATGCGCGAGAATAAAAATAGAAAGAAAAAAAATTGAAAAAAAAAAAAAAAAGAGAAGAAAGACCAAGAAGAAGAAGAAGAAAAGCATGAAAAAAAGGAAGATAGATGAAATCTTCAAGGGAAAAATAAAATTAACCTTGCCGACCGTGAGGAATGGCATTAGGTAATCCAGCCTGGATTTGTAATAATTGTCGAAGTTCCGAGGGCAATTGTTTCGAGTATTGCGGCTGTGCCTGTGCCTGCGGCTGATAACCAGCCCGAGGTGCAGAACTTTGATATTGTGGTGTATATTGACGACCTTGAGCTTGAGCGGCACCTGCCGGTGGTCTATATTGAGCTGGAGCTACTGGGATCTGTTTGTAACTTGGTTGCTGAGGTGCCGAACCTAATCGAATCTCTGGCTTATAAGAAGCAACTTGAGCCTGACTCTGATAAACTGGTTCTGGTCTTGGTCCGTTTGACAATTGTGGTGCCGGCTGAGCTGGTATATGTACCAATGGGTCACGGGTTTGTTGAGAGGCCAATAATTGTTTGATCTGTGCTGGCGCTTGAGAATAAGGCCTATAATTTATCTGTTGTTGCTGTGCATGCGTCTGTCTCTTCGCACGAATATTATCTATTAATTGAACATTTTAAATGACGATTAATATTATTAATTATTATTATTGTGTTTGTTGCTGTTGTTTTTTACTTATTCTTATTCATATTAATTCTCATTATTTTCCATTTAGACAATAATCAATAAATTCCTTATGTCCCTTACCAACTAGATACAATTCTTCTCCTAACAGATCACCGAGTACATCGCCAATGACGTAAATGGGAGATATTACGAGTAAAATTATCTAAAAGGAAAATGAAATAAACAAGTAATTAATGATACGGTAGAAATTATTACAAAGTAAAATATCGAAATAAATTGCGAATCTTTCTTGAGAGTAAAAGAAAGAGAAAGAGAGACAAAGAGAAAGAGAGAGACAGAGAGAGAGAGAGAGAGAGAGAGGGAAAGAAAAAAATAAAAAAGGAAGAAAGAAGAAAAAAAAACAAAATACCATAACACTGCGATATAATAATAATAATAATAATAATAATAATAATGCTAATATAGAATCTAATCGTTCGACTAGATCTCGACTGTAATTCACAAAAAAAAAAAAAAGAAAAAAACAAAAGTAATTATCTATGAAAGATAATGAAATCGAAAGGCGATTGTATGTAACCATCTATGTAGTAGTATACCGGATATTGTTTGATCAAGGAAATGAACGAAACTGAATGATTCAAAGCGAAGGGTTAATTGACCAAGCGAAGAAAATATAAACGATCGAATCTAGATGATAAGTACTTTCACCATAGATCGTTTTACGTTCGAAAAGAAAGTAAATCGGTAACGTAAGCGTAATTTGTTCGAACGCATTAAAAGGAGATATATGTATACATAGATAGATAGATAGATAGAGAGAGAGAGAGAGAGAGAGAGAGAGAGAAAGAAAGGAAAAAAAAAATTAAAGAAAGTATCGATAATAAATAACATTTTTTTCTTTTTTATTAAATTGATAAGGAATAATAAAACTTACGAGGAATTTCATGATGAACAATGAATGTTCTCTTCGAGTCGATGTTCTAAGATTTCTTGAGAAGAAAAACGGTCTGTCCTGAGTCTGAAACTGTCGACTCCTTGGCGACTCACTTCTATATGGGCGAGAACCGTTTGCAGGGTAACCAACCGATCGGCCACCACCAGCTTTCACGGTTCGTCGATTCAGAAGGTGGATTTTTTTTATTTTCGAGGTTCGAACGTAGGTATGTAAGTGCATAGGTCCCCCAATCCCCACCCTTTCTCAAACACATATACAACGAGCTAGAATCACGTAACTCTATGTCGGATCAAGTCAGGAAGTAAATGATCGGGCGCCGGCCAGTTGCAAACAGAAAATTCTATGATGTTAGATAGTTTAACACGCTCTCTTTCTCTCTCTCTCTCTCTCTCTCTCTCTCTCTCTCTTTCTATTTATATATTTCTCTTTCACTTACTCTCATTGCGTATGGGTCGCGCGTATATTGGTTGGTTCACGACCGAACACCATACCATAGCAAAAGAAACATTTCGAGACTGGGACTGGATTAGATAGGAAGCGTTTCACGTTCACAGAGAGAGAGAGAGAGAGAGAGAGAGAGAGAGGGAGAGAGAGAGAGAAAGGAAAAGAGAGAGAAGGAAAAGTGACCGATTCGAACTCTATTGCGGACTTAAACACGATAGGAGAAATAGTATAGATTACAATCTATCTTTCTATAACGCCATAAACGAGAGTACATAAGTCAAACTTTCCAGAGAATTTTTTGTTGTTGTTTTCTTTCTGTTTTCGTGTATTTTTTTTTTTTTTCTTTCTGTTTTCTTTTTTTTTTCAGATTATTTAAATCACCCTCTTTGCACGCGTCTGGTAATACTGTTCTTATTCTTTTTTGCTTTTGGATTTTTTCTTTCTTTTTCTTTGTTTTTTTTCTTTCTTCTTTTTTTCTCTTTTTCTTTAGAATATAACAAACACAGGCAAAAACAATTATGCATCTTTCGAAATGATTATACATAAACAAATATTATATACGCATTTTATGTGTCACATGAAAATCAGATATTACTATATGGGCAAAAATATGAATTCTCTTTGAGAGATCGTTGTTTTTATCTAATCTCGGTGAGATAATTAAGAGCAAAAAAAAAAAAAGGGAGAGAGAGAAAAAAAAAGAAAAGAAAAGAAAAAAAGAAAAATGAAAAAATAAAAAAGAAATACTAACGAGTCGTATTGAACCGTAATAATAAATTAATCGTGCTTGTCATTCTTTATTTATTTATATATATATATATATATATATATATATTTTTTTTTTTATAATTCTCGTTTACTCGAACCAATCAGATTATCTTATACGAATCTGCGTGAAAGTCGTCGTCTATATCCGTTGAATATGATCAAAATGTTAACGAACGGTCAAATGATATTGAAATACGTAACGTCAAGTTATTACCACTTTCAAAAATAAATTTATACGTAACATCGATAGAAAATAATTATAATTGTCGTTCTAACTGTCGGTTATACAATTTCATTCAAAAATGACAAAACGATTGATCGATCGATCGATCGATATATCTATCTAACGATTAAACGAGACTTTAAATAATAATAAGCAAATCAATATTTTCGAACCGGTTTCTACGAGACATTTGATATGTCTCAAAAATTCTTACAGGATCTGCTGACATAATTCCTACAAACATAAAGTGATTGTAATGACGTTAAGAAAAATAATTAAAAAAAAAAAAAAAAAATTAAAAGAAAAAAAAATAAAAAGAACATATACACACGAGACGTTTTTACTAAGATCCTAATCTCTCGTAATTTATTTACGAATGATCTTTCATATATACCTATACACACACACACATACACCCACTATATATATATATATATATATTTATTTATAGAAACGATATCAATCGACGATATAAATCGAACTACTTATTTGCATATATCAATTGCAAACGATCATGGGAGTTGAAATATGTGAGATAATGGATCTAGCGTTATTAAAGATTCCATAAAAAATTTTTATGAATTTCGTGTGTTGTAAAATAAAGGAAACAGAAAAAAAAATATAAATATATATGTATATATATATATATATATAAATAACTAAACACAATGAAAGGATATCGAAACTGTTGGGTCTCTATGGCACGTGCATGCACGCATTTACGGACATGTGATACGTGTCGCAAAATATTTTATCATTTTTTATTGAAAAACTTGGGATATATATAAAAAGAGAGAGAGAGAGAGAGAGAGAAAAGAAGAACTAAGAATAGAAAAATAAAATCACACAGCAATGCACATCCATACTTACACCCACACACACACACACAGATATACTTTCATACACACGTAAACGCACAAAACCGTAATTTCTCATGGAAACTCTTTCGAGTCGACGTACTCGATGTAAACACATATACAATTATATAATCGGACGTTTACCCGATAATATATAATACTTTCAATGAATCAAGAAATTCACACGTTTCGTTTCTTACCACCTTACTCTGTTCCTTCGATTTCGAGGAGGATTAAACAAAAAAAAAAAAAAAATAAGAAGAAGAAGAAGTAGAAAGAAGAAAAAAGAAGAAGAAGAAGAAGAAGAAGAAGAAACAAAAAAAACGGATCAAAAATTTTTTTTTCAACTCAAGCAAAATATATCACCTTAATAATATCTAATAATAATAATAATAATATTAATAATAATAATAATAATAATAATAATAATAATAATAATAATAATAATAATAATAATAATAATAAATTATAAAGCGAGTGGTAACAATGCACCGTAACGATTTCGCAATTTCCATTATTAATTAATTAATAATAAGAAAGAAGATGAAAAAAAGATGATAATACAAATAAAAAAAACGTAAGATGGAAGAAAATCAATCGTTTCTCTTTTCAACGAACAGTTTCTCTCTCTCTCTCTCTCTCTCTTTCTCTCTCTCTCTGTCTCTGTCTCTGTCTCTGTCTCTGTCTCTGTCTCTGTCTCTGTCATTTTCACATACTTTCTCTCAATCTCACACATTCGATTTAATAATGATTTTCGGTGACAGGACGTACTCCTTGTCCCTGATCATAATAACCAGGCTGTTCCTGGGGATAAGATTTATAGGCGTTTATCTGCGGTTGCGAGTACGTACTCGCTTGACCTTGATATTGATCACCTTGGCCTTGATACTGAGCAGATTGGACCGTTTGAGGATTTGACTGTTGAATCGGTTGCGGTACATAAGGCTTATCGGGAACGTATCTGATTTGATTCGCTATAATATTGTAGGGTATCTGTGCTTGATACTTCAACAATTCTTGCAAATTGTTTGGCAAGTTCGTTGAATATTGAGGAGCAGGTTCGGTCGGTGGTTGGGATAATCTTCTATACTGTGGTTGTTGTTGAGCTTGAGGATGTTGACCTTGAGATTGTTTAGAATATTGAGGTGCTTGTCTTCGATGTCTGGATGGACCACCACGGGGTTTGGTACCACGATATTCCGGAGCTTGAGCCTCTTGTTGGTATTTAGCTTGTACTTGCTGTGCCTGTGCCTGTGCTGCCGCCAAGTGATCGTATCTAAAACGATTGTGAAATTTTTCTTTTTCTTTCTCTTTTTTCTTTTTTTTTTTTTTCTTCTTCTTCTTCTTCGTCTTCTTCTTCTTCCACCAACGACATCAATCAAGAAAAGATTTAGTTAGGATTAACGATCATTACCTGAATTGTTCGGGTATGGCATTGACGTATGGTATTTGAGCCTGGAATTGCAGCAACTGTTTAATCTGAGCTGGTGCATCGTTGTAGGGCCTGTAAGATGGTTGTTGAATCGGTGGTTGAACTGGTGGTGGACGATGTTGCGGAGGGGGTGGTCCACGTTGGGCAGCTGGTTCGGCATAATGTGCTGGTTCGGCTTGTGCCTGTTGTAATCTCGGTTGTCGATCATGACTGTACGATTTCCAATTGACTCTTAATCCTTCGTAGAAGAAGAAGAAAGAAAATAAGAAAGAGAAAAAAAAAAATTATTCTTTCAACAATTCCATACCATACAATCAGATTGTACGATATTTTCATGTCTCTCTGTTATGATAAATCGAAGATAAAATATTTTTCATACCACTGGGATCGTTATATTGAAGAGACTTCGTGCTAGCCTGATTGGCATCGTATGGACCTTGAATAATCGATTGGCTATGTCCATCTGTAGGTGGTTGAACGTTGAACGTTGATATGGCACCTTGGGACGGTCCTTGAATTTGAAAATTCGAATGTCCGTCGGTAGCGCCTTGGATTTTGAAATCCGAATTGCCATCGGTTGCACCTTGAATCGTAAAATCGCCGGCTCCTAACGATGCTAAAAAAAAAACAAAAACAAAAAAAAACAAAAAAAAAATAGAAAGTATTAAAAGAAGAAAAGGAATGTAAATTTTTCTAAAAGATAACAAAATGAAGAAGAAAAAAAAAAAAGAAATCTGCAACAATCTATACCGTAAATATTCATTAATGAGGATTGTGAAAAAAAAAAAAAAACGAACCGATATACTAACCACTTTGATCGGTATACTCAATCCCTTTCTCCTCGCTATATCTAAGACCTTGAGAGACCCGATTCCCGTCGCTGGCTCCTTGAATTGTGAATTGTGCCAGGCATACCGGAAGAACGGTAATCAGGAAAATCTATTGGAATTTAAACAACGATCGATCGTTCGATCGATCGATTTAAATTTTTAATTTTCAAATTTATTCTATTTATTCAACTTCATGATATATCTTTCAATAATATCATAACGTACTTTGAAATTTTTTACTTTCGTTAAAAAAACACATTATAGATGTTATAAATATACGTATATACGTTTTTACAACTACAAATAATCAATTTCAATCGATTATCTAACTATCCGGTTATGTCTGTGTATCTGGATTAAAAGCAAAATAAAAAAAAAAAAAAAAAGAAAAGAAAAGCCGTATCGATTGGCCGATTACGTACGGCTACGGCTATGGGAATTATGTTGCCGACTTGTATGGTCACCTTTCTCGTTTCGTTAGGGAAAGTCTTGAGTGTAAGTCGAGCCAGTCGCGGTTGCGTGTCGGCCAACGCCAAACGGAATTCAATATTTTGCGAGGGAAAATACGAATGCAGAAAAATATTTAAGTTCGCCTATTAATTTTTCCGAATGTTATTAAAGGAAAAAAAAAAAAAAAAAAAAAAAAAAGAAAGAAGGAACGTTCGAACTGAAACGTATGATAGACGTGATAATTAGATGAGTATGAGGTTTAGTTCAGGAGGGAGAGAAGGGAAGGAACGATGACAAAATAAAAAAAAAATTCCAACTCCTCCCATAAAAAAAATAAAGTAAATAAATAAATAAAATAGAATATAGATACGAATGGAAAAGCAAATCGTACGAAATAGTACCGATCTGTCGTGTTATTGGATCGTTCTCGACTAGAAAGTGAAATTATAAATTGTCGACGGTGACACGCCTAGCTTATGTTCGTACGATTTAAAAAAGCGGACGTACGTTCAAGAATGTTAAAGATAAGAGGGGGTGGTTGGTAAGGAGAGGGTGATATGATTAAGGAGAGGGAACATTTTTTTACGTACTTATATATATATGTCTACTTATAAAACACAAATATTCTTGTTCGGTATAACGCGTGAGCTGTGAATATTAATTAGAGAAAGAAACTTTAGTTTATGTTAACGAACCGTAAATAATATTCACGATGATTATTTTAATTACTTATATCTCGTAAAATATTGAATTTTTTCTCTTTGATCTTCTTAAAAAGTATTACCTAAATATTTATTATTATTATTATTATTATTATTATTATTATTATTATTATTATTATTATATATAAATATTAAATGAATGTTTAAATAAATATATTAAATTAAATATAATATATTATATATAAAATATATTACATTAGAAATATAAATTTTTTTCAATAAATATATTTAATATATAAAATATATAAGTACATATATATATATATATATATTTTTTTTTTTTTTTTATATAGATACACGTAACAAATATGTCGAAACAAATTATATATATATATATATATATATATGTCAAAAAAAAGAAGGAAAGTAAAAAACATTATTACGTAATATCTTTAGAATTCATTGGTTGCATTCGCACGGAAACATTGAAAAATGTGACGTGGTATCAATTAAAGGAACGGTATTTATACCGGAGAATTTTTTGTCGAATCTAATTTAGTGACATACGTACGCACACATAAAAGCGCGCGTACACTCATACATACCGTAAGGAAACAGTGACCCTTCTCTCTCTCTCTCTCTCTCTCTCTCTCTCTCTCTCTCTCTCTCTCTCTCTCTCTTTCTCTTTCTCTTTCTCTCCGTCTATTTTTGCACAAACGAGTCGTGTCGTAATGCAATTTCATCGAGATTAGAAACACGCGAGAGGAGTCTTTCCATAAGACGTAAACGTAAGTGCATAAATAGTATCTAACATGTAAATATATATATATATATATATATATATATATATATATATATATACATACACGCATACACGGCAAATCGATATTTATCAATTTTTTCTAACTATTATTACTACTCTATGAAATTTGTTAGAGAATGATTTTTGCACATGAAGATAAAAAAGAAGAAAAAAGAAAGGAAAAAAAAACGAAGAAAGAAGAAGAAGAAGAAGAAGAAGAACAAAAAGAAATACATTTTCTTTAAAAAATTAATTACAAATAATTTATACGACTCACTCGTTATATCTACACATGCATATCCACATACACATACATATACATATATATATATATAATAATTGTTCAATATATATATATATATATATATATATATATATATATAATTGTTCAATTATTATAATAATTGCAAAGGACGTTTAAATTTATTTACAAGGGGGTAGGGGGAGGGGGGGGGGGGGAAAAGGAAACGATTATAATAAAACCATGGATTTCTCTCGTTATTCGAACGAACGAAATTAATTTGAATAATAGTTAAATAAGAAAAATAAAATTAGAATCATTGACCGGCGGAGGAAATAAAGGGAGAGGGAAGGAAGAAGAGAAATAGAATTTAATACGATAGTTTCATTAGTGGAAGGAAGAATCAAATTTCGAGATAATAAATGATAATTATATCACTTACGTGAAATATCATGGTGCGAGATGAAAGCGGCCTAAGCTGTCTGGTCGATGCGCTCAAGGGTGGAGCGTTTCTGAGACGGGCGCGCGGTCACCAGAAGAACTTTATAGGCGGGCGAATGTAAAAGGAGGCCCCCCGTAGCTTAGACGGGGGATGTGACTGACTTACTCACTGACTCTCCTCCTCCAACCTTCATCACCATCTCCATCTCTCTTTCTTACCATTTTATCGGATACGCGGCTTCTAACGGATCGGGATATCGATTACGATTTCCTGCCTCGATGTCCGGCGACTAGCGTTCGAGTGTTTCTATAGAAAGAAAGAAAGAAAGAGAAAGAAAAAAAAAAGAGAAAAGAGAAAAATAATAAAACGAGGAAAAGAAAAAGAAAAGAACGAACGTATTGGCACTCTCTCTCTCTCTCTCTCACACACACACACTCTCTCTTTCTCTCTTTTTGGTTTTTTTTTTTTTGGTTTTTTCTTTCTTTTTTTTTTTTCTTTTTTCCTTTTTTTTCTTCCCCCCTTATCCTTTTACTCTCTCCCAATGTAATCACGGAACGGCAAGCGAAACTTTCTTCCGTGAATTTCAAATGAATTAACAAATGTTTATTAATCCGATCACGATAACAACAAAGGATAAGAAAGAAAAGGGAAAAATGAATGATTGAACGGAATGAATAAGTGCAAGAGGAAATAATGATTCGTTGGAGTATATTTATTTTGTCATTATTACTTTTCTTTTTTTCTTTTTCTTTTTCTTTCTTTTCGTTTTTCTTTTTTTTTTTTTGTTTCTTTTTTTTTTCTTTTCTTTTTTTTTTTCTTTGAGAAAAGAATTTTCTCTTACGCGAAATCGATTATAGTATTTAACGTTTTGTCGATTTTACAAATTTCACGTTCAATTATGTGAAATGCAAAGAACGAAAGGCACGCGTACTTTTTGTCCTTTCTTTTTCTACATTTTTCTTTTTCTCTTATTTTTTTTTTTTTTTCTTTTTTTTCTTTTTCTTGCAAAAACACACAAAGACACTCTTTCTTCCGTGGAAATGAATTTGTCGAACGACTTTGTTGGCGGTTTTTAAAAGTGAATGTTTAATTAAATAAAAAATGAAAAAAAGAAGAAGAAGAAGGAGAAAGAAAGAAAGAAAGAAAGAAAGAAAGAAAGAAATTGTTTCGCATGTGCATTGAATTATTTCGCAACTGCATGCACTTACGAGAGAGAGAGAGAGAGAGAGAGAGAGAGAGAGAGAGAGAGAGAGAGAGAGAGTTAAAAAAAAGAAACAAAAGAAAGGAAAAAGGAAAAAAAATTGTTCCGTTTCTATTCTTTTTTTTTACCCCCCTCTCTCTCTCTCTCTCTCTCTCTCTCTCTCATTTTTTTTCCCTTCTTTTTCTTTTATCACACGTTCCATTCCGTTTATTTTTCTACTTTATAAAATTGTCTTACAATTAGACGCGTTTGTTACCTTTTTTAATGGTGACTCGTTAAAGAGACTCTTATGCGACATAGTTGCACACGGTGAAAGTTTCGTCGATTCAGTTCGAAAGTTTCCGTTCTAAGGTAATCGCATTTTACGATTTGCGCTCGTAATAATATTTCAAGAAAAACAAAAAAAAACAAAAAAAAGGAAAGAGAGAAAGGAAGAAAGGAAGGAAAGAAAGTAATAGAGAGAGAGAGAGAGAGAGAGAGAGAGAGAGAGAGAGAGAGGAAGAGAGAGAGGAAGGGAGAGAATAAAAAAAAGAAAAGGAACAAAGAGAGAATAAATATTTTTTCTCTCTTTCGATAGAATAGAAATTTTTTTTCTTTTCTTTTTTTTTTTTTTCTTTTTTTTTAATACAGATTCACGATTAAATTTTTTTTTCTCTTTTTCTTTTTTTAATACGAGACACGATAACTCTTAAAGAGAAAGAGATATATATATATATATATATACACGTGGGAGTAAGGAACGTGCAACTGGAAAGCGCATCATCGTGGAATGTCACGTAAGCAGAAGCGAGTTTTTCCATAGGATTCAAAGGTTACGATGCAACGATGCACAAGATGATGCATCCTACTGTGATGTCTTTTAACTGCATAGTCCAAGTTGCGCCGACATTGAATACAATTTTACGTAAGATTCACTATCGTGAAAGTATTCCCTCATTGATTTCTCCCGTGTGAAAAATGTGTTTTTTTTTTTTTTTTTCTTTGCGTGTGATCATAAATTTTTAACCAATTAGAATTATAAACTGAAATATATATGTATATGTAGAGAAAGAGCGAGAGAGAGAGAGAGAGAGAGAGAGAGAGAGAGAGAGAGAGAAATGGAGAGAGATGGAGACAGGAAGAGATAAAGAGAGTGAAAAAAATATAATTGAAAAGATAATTAATCTTATTTTTCTTTTCTTCTTCGACGATTTCTAAAATCCAAAATTTTTTTGCTTCGACAAGAAAAATGAATAATAAATGAAAATGAAATAAATGAAAAAAGAAAAAAGAAAAAAACGATAATTAATTTTTCTCCCTTTTCGATATTATTCTTTTTTTAATGTCAACATTTGTAATGTCCGATTGTCTGATTTATAAGAATAAACAAAAAACAAAAAAAAAAAAAAAAGATTACAATTGAAGAGGACATTAAAGAGGACATTTAATTTTTATTTCTTTTCTTTCCCTCTCCCTCTTTTTTCATTTATTTATTATTCTTTTTTTTTTCAATATCTATCAAATTCATGAACTGTCGTCGACAAGGGTTAAGAAGTCGAATTTGTTGATCGAAAAAAAATTTTTTCTTTTAAATTAAAATATAAAGGGAAAATAATAATAATAATAATAATAATAATAATAATAATAATAATAATAATAATAAAAAAGTTAACAAAAGAAAAATAAAGTTAAAAGAAAAAAAAAAAAAATAGAAAAAAGAAAAGAAAGCGGAAAGGTCAGAGTTAACGGGGATTACGAGTTTTAATAAAATTCTAAAATAAAACAATCGGAAAGCTTATATCTTTGACAAATTACATTTTTCCATTGTATTATGAATGCTTACAAATAAAAGGCACTCGGTATTTATAACATGTATTTATATGCGTGTGTACATAATGTAACTAGCCGACACCAACAAATTATTGACCAAGAGAGGTGAGGAGAAGGAGGAGAATGTGGAGGTGGAGGAGATGGAGGAGAGCGAGGAGCAAAACTGCACAAAAGAGTCGAGCAAGGAGAACAGTAAAAACGAAAGTGGTTTAGAATTGTATGTGGAAACGATTACGAGCTCTGTTTGAAGGAACACATTATATACTCTTGTGGACTTGCGGAACCATGAAGGCCACACGAAAGTAGAACGATTAACATAATTTGTTCATTTTCTTATCACGGAGAAATGCTATCTATTTATCTATCTATCTATCTATCTATCAATCAATCTATCTTTTTATTTCCTCTTTTTCAACAATTTTTTCCCTTTCTTCTTTGCATTTCCTTTCTTCTTCCTCTTTTTCTTTTAATCATTGTAAAATAAGAATTGTATAAGGGATAAGCAAATTGTATAACGATGAAGAAAAAAAAAAAAAAAAAAAAAAAGAGAAAGAAAAAGAAACAAACAAAACATTTCTCGAAAAATATTTCGAGAACAAATAATAATCTAAGAGACGTGAGAGCGTGACTTTGATTAATTAAATACGTAGTCGAGATAAAAGTGTAGGTAGAATTACGAAAAAAAAAAAAAAAAAAAAAGAAAAGAAAAGAAAAAAAAGAAAAAAGACAAGGGGAAAAAAAAAGGTCGACTATTTATCAGATATTTAATTGATGCTCTTGTAACGTCGGATCAACGTGTTTTCTGTGAAAGTATGGAAAAAGGAGAACGGTGTTCATCGTCGTAAAGACGAACAGCGGAAATGATTCTTTTATTTCATTTTTTTTCTTTTTTTTTTTTTTCTTGTTGTTTTTCTGTTTTTTTTTTATGTTTGTGTGCGTACATACATGTGTGTGTATGTGTGTGTGTATGTGTGTACGTGTGTGTGTAGATTTCGTTTTCTATTACAAAAAAAAAAGAAAGGTAAAAAGAAAGAAACAAGAACGTAGAACAATGGGTATTGTCCTTCGATCGCTATGAGAAATGATATTAAAGATTGAGAAAATAATGATCTAACGATCGATATGATCGAACGATTTTTCAACGTTGTCATTAAATTAATTATAATATAATATTACATTTTAAAAAAAAAGAATATATATATATATATTATAATACGTGTAACGTAACGCGTTAATCGAATTAAAAGAATTAAAGGAATTGTCGTCAATGACGTTGACTATCGTCGATCGATTTAACATCCTCGATCTCATCGATATTGTCGTCTTTCATGAAATAGATCTTACTTTTGTAATAATACGGTCCTTTCGAATCGTCCGGTATCGGTTTAGGAATGAACAAGGTTTTTGGCCTGTAAGTTATTCTGTTAGCTATGACATCATAGGGTATCTGAGATTGGTAATGTAGCAACTGTTGTATCTCTTGCGGCATGTTCTTGTCTATGACCAATTTTGGTACCGGTTGAACGGGCATAGTTTCGATCGGTACAGTTATACCGATTATTTGTTGCGATTGTTGAGAATTCTGATTCTCCTGCGATCGTGAATGATGATGATGATGATGATGATCATGATGATCATGATGATGCTGTTCGTTTTGACGTTGATCGTGATCCTCCTTATAATTGATTCTACCTTGTGGCTTGGCCATTCTTTCGCCGTAATAAAAATCCGTCGAAGCGGTTCTCGTGTCATCGATAGTTTGATATTTTCCAATTGGTGATTCGTATTGACTCGATTGAGAAATATCAGAACGTGAATTTGCCTGTTCAAACGATAAACCCTGCTGATGGATAAAAGCTGATGGATCGACGTAAGGTCGTTGTGGTTCATACGTCTGTAATATCAATTCCTTTATATGCGTTGGTACAGAAGCGTAAGATTTGTATTCTGGTTGATTTGGTACAACGTTTGATAACGGTGATGGTTGTTGATGAGATTGAATCAAACGTTGCTGATGCTGTACTCCTGAAGTTTGCGGTTGAGCTATCACTGTCTCGGCTCGTTGCTCACGCTGAGGATTCTCTAAATTAGAGCGTTGTTGATTATACGGCACGTAGAATTTCCAGTTCACTTTCGTACCTTGAAAGTCAGGAAATAATCATTACAAATACATATATACATGTATGAATTTAGAATTATTAATTTTTATGATAATAAATATTTTAATTATATATATATATATATATACATACATTAAATATTATAAAAATATGGAAATATGAAAGTGATACATCGTTCATACATTTATCATTTTCGATTCCATTATTCAGAGTTTTATCAAATAATTTCTTCTTTTATCTTCTTTTTTTTCTCTCTTTCTTTAATTCACTTTTTCAAAAATTCTTATTTGCAAATAATCTCAAATGTCAGAAAAACTTTACCAAATAATTCAGAAATTAAGTATCGACGAATAAGATTTTGTTTATTACATATAGAAATAATGAACGATTGAAGAATTTATTCGTATGACGATGAAACCATTGATAAAAAAAGAAAAAAAGAAAAAAAGAAAAAAAGAGAAAGAGAAAGGAAAAAAAGAAATTAACGAACCATCAGGATCGTCGTATCTGATTTGAGCTGGTTGAGATGTACGAGCAAGGCGAGTCGAGTTCTCTGTTTGAGCCAACACAGTGCTGGCCAAGGTCAAAAGAAGTGCCTGAAGAAAGAAAAGAAAAAAAGAAAATTAAAGAAAAAAGGAAAAAAAAAACACTATAAACAAATGATAAAAAAACGAACAACTATAAATATATATATATATATATTTATATACGCATTTAATTATACCGATTAAATTTTCGATTCGACATGAGTCGAAACGCTGAGTCTATATTACAAAAAAAAAAAAAAAAGAAAAAAAAGAAAAGAAAAAAAAAAAGAAGAAAGAAAGAAAGAAAAGAAGAAAGAAAACCAAAACCAATCACGAGAGCAAATAATTTTTAAATGAAAAATCTTCAACGTATAAAGTGAAGATAAAAATGGAAAGGAGTAAGAAAAAGAAGAAAAAAAAAAAAAAAAAAGAAAAAACAAAAAAATTTCGAAACATTTTAATCGAATAAAACGATAAAGTATGCAAAATCAATTGCACCCATACGATATAATATAAAATGATTAACAACAACACTCACGCTTAATAATAACATGATCTTGATCACTTTTACGAGATTTATATGTGATTTGTATTAATGCGTGGGTATAAGTGAAGCAAAAAAGAAAAAGAAAAAAGAGAGAGAGAGAGAGAGAGAGAAAGCAAAAAAGGAAAAAAGAAAGGAAACAAATAAATGAAATAAAAATGATTATAATCAATTAAATAACTAAACAATTAAATAAATAATCTAAGTAAAGTGAAAAGGTCGATGTGAGATGCGCGAGAGTGGATGAAACGGTTCGAGTAAACGCGAAGGAATCAACCGGTCTACGAAGACTCCGACTTCTATATAGTCTCGCTGGGATGGTATATAGAGGACCGATGTAATTACCCGTAGCAGACCAGCCTGCCACCGGTTGCCTACTTTTAAAGTAATTCCACCTGAGGAGAGAGAGAGAGAGAGAGAGAGAGAGAGAGAAATAGAATGAGAGAAAAAAAAGGGAGAGATAGAGAGAGAGAGAGAGAGAGAAAACCCCCTCAAGGATATTATCGGAGTTGAAGAATGCGCGACTCTGGCGTAACCGTATTATAAAATCCCACTAGGAAGCTGCCCTCCTTCGTTAACACGCTCATAGATTTGATCTTTCAACAACAATGGTATTAGTAAAAATTACTTTTGGTAGAAGACAGAGAGAGAGAATTATGGAAACGATAATATTACAAATTTATCGGTTTTTCGAGAAATCCGTCCGGTGAAATCGCCTAACGAGATCCTCGAAATGTTCGACAGAGAGAGAGAGAGAGAGAGAGAGAGAGAGAGAGGGGGGGGGGAGGGAGAGAGGGAGGGAGAGAGAGAGAGGAGGAAGAAAGAAAGGAGCTGAGAGAGAGAGACAGACAGATATAGGCAGAGAGAGAGAGAGAGAGAGAGAGAGAGAGAGAGAGTGAGATTACACAAGAGACATTCGTTAGATCTTTACAAAGATTCACGGAGTCCTTTTTATCTTTTAAAAATGTGTCTATTTATTGAGTTCGAATGAATCGTCCAATGTCGATACTTTCAACGACAATCGTATACTTTAACATACAACAGTTCATTCATGATTCATATTCATTGTGATATAAGAAAGTGAAAAGAAGAAGTGTGGGATCAACTGATCGGATTCCTTTCTTTTTTTTTCTTTTTTGTTTTGTTTTTCTTTTTTTTCTCCTTTCCAATTAAATGTCATTAGCCGCAAATGATAATGGACATTTAATTCGATTTAATACTTATCAATGAGATCTATCAAATATGAAAATTTTTATAATAATAAAAAAAAAAAAAAAAAAATGATTCATGATAAACGAGATATTATTATATATACTTTTCTCAATTTTCAATTATACTTTATTAATTGGACAAACAAAATCATATATATATATATATATATATATATATATATATATATTTATAATGATTATATAGTAATAATTTTATTAAATAAAAATTAATCCTTTAACTAATAAGATTAACGTTGAATAATTTTCAATTGTTTCACGTTGAACGGCTCTTAATATGATTTTCATGTATATAATATTAGATCAAGGAATTAACGTGTACGTGATTTTTACGTACGATGACGAAACGTTGAATTAGGAAAGAGGTGTGTCTGATTTCCATCTATAATGATCCCTAATTATCGATAATTATATTCGCAAACTGTATTTAAACTTTAACCATTATGCGTCATTATACGGAAACGCGTTTGAATGAGTTCGAAGGAGGCATCGTAAAGATTTAGAAATCTCCTTCATTTTCTCTGTCTTTTTTCTTCTTCTTCTTCTTCTTTTTTTCTTTTTCTCTTTTCTTTTCTTTTCTTTTTTTTGTTTCTTTTATATTTATTTATTATCTTTCATTTTTCCTTTTATTTCTCTTATTACACCACGTCATCCCCCGTCCCGCTTTGCTCCTCATCAACCTTTTCAATCTAACATTGTATGTTTCTTAATCAACGAGATTAAAGAAATAAGATTTCATTATAAAACTCGATTTTGAACAATATTTCATTGTCTATCAATCGATTGTATATTTTTCTTTTTTATCTTTTTTTTTTTATTATTATTATTATTATTTAGATTAATACGTTAATCTAAATAATAGATTAATTGGAGAACTTTAAAAAAAATATATTTAGTCTCATTAGGTACAAAGTGTATGGATCAATAGAAATCATACAGTTTAGTTATTATTATTATTATTATTATTATTATTTTATATGTATATATATATATATATATATAGATATATATATATAGATATATATACACATATATATATACAAATATTTACTAATTCTATCGACAATAATTTCTCTCTCTCTCTCTCTCTCTCTCTCGCTCTCGTTCTCTTTCGATGCCTATCAATAATAATTTTAAATAATTAATTGAAATAAATATTACTTAATATATATTAATAAAACGAGAAGTGCGTAGTTGCGATTGAAATCGGACGTAATAATCGTATTTCATGGAAACGATTTCTTTATTCCTTATCTCAGGGCACGTTCGAATTCGTGACGCAAATTCTTCCTTTCTCCGTATGTACATACGATATATGTACTTCCGCTTTTTTTTTGTTCTCAAGAGAGAGAGAAAGAGAGAGAGAGAGAGAGAGGGAAAGAGAGAGGGAGAGAGAGAGAGAGAGAGATAATTTAAAAGTCCTAACGAAATAATTTTTTTGTATCACGCGATTATTCCCCGAATAATAATAATAATAATAATAATAATAATAATAATAATAATAATAATAATAATAATAATAATACCAATAATAATAGTAATAATAATAATCGTCGATCGTGAAAAGTCGATTAATTTTATGACATGTGAACGCCCCTTAATGTTCATCGTCGAAGTAGTGTAACAGCCTTTATGATCAGACACAAAGTACATTATCATAATGGCTGACGAAAATCGGTCACTTTTCGATTCATTTATGAGTGAACGAATTTTAAGTTTTAATAAAAAAAAAAAAAGAAAAAAAAAAAAAGAGGAAAAAAAGAAAGAAAGAAAATAAAAAAAAATAAAAAACCAAGTATAAATCAAATAAGAAATTCGAGAGAATAAAATTAGAAAGGAGGGTTAGAGAAACGTTGCGATTTACTAATGCGTTCTGGCTCCTGCGTAAAGGATGCTGCGGGTGCGGCCATGAACTTTCACGCTAGACCGAGCACACGACGGTATCAAGAGTATAAATCTCTGAAGCATTCATTTTTCTTTTTTTTTTTTTTTTTTCTTTTTTTTTTCCTTTCTTTCAACGGTTATTGTGGAAAGCCACGAATCCGCATTTTTATGAAAGCCGTCGGATATCACGGAAATGTATATTTCCGATAGATCCGCATGAAATTGTTCCGCCGAAAGAGAAAAAGGAATATTTAACGAGAGAACGTACGGGTGAAAGTCGATTGTGAGTATATCCCACGTGGCACGGAGTAAAGAACATGATTTAGCATGTTATTCCATGCTGAAAATATTGCGAGCAATAACTTGGTATCCTCGTGAAAAGTACGAGAGGATAGATACGATTTTTTCTTTCTTTTTTTTTTTTCCTTTTTTTTTCTTTTTTTCTTTTTTTTTTTCAATTCGTCGAGTTTACATCGTATCATCGTAAATCCATCGAAAAATTTCATCATTATCGCATAATATATTTAAGAATACGTTGCATTGGATTAATTTTAAAATATCGCGCGTAACTGTCCGCTTAATCGAGATCACCGATTTCATCACGATTTGTGATACGCCATACGTAGAGAATGTATTTGCGCAAACGTTCTATTTCGAGATATACCATATATAAAAGGTGGAAAGTACATTGCTCACTTCTGCGAATCAATTCTATGCGTCATTAAAAAATATTCGATAGATCCCTACATTACCCATGCATGATAAAGGTAAGAGAAATTTCTACTTTATCGATTGTAGGAAAGAAAAAAATAAAAGACATTGTTTTATCATACGTCGGTAATAAAGGGAAAAAAACTGATCGTTCCTTTGTTACCGATGGTGAAAAAACGCGATTGCAAAATACATCTGATGCATCTCGGTAGATCGTCGTAGGGGCACGAGATGCAAAGTGCAAATAAGCAAACACGCGAGGGCGAGCATCAAGGTCTTCCCGTGGTACCAGATCCGCTATATCTCTCATATAAAACGACGAGTTCACCTATCCCGCGATCATTCCTATTCTTCTCTCCTTTCTTCAAAGTCTCAACATGTTCGTTGTTCGAATTTCACTCGTAAGTTACTTCCTCTTGTATACTACGTACTACTACTAATAATAATAATAATAATAATAATAATAAGAAGAAGAAGAAGAAGAAGAAGAAGAAGAAAAGAAAATTGAAAAAAAGCAGCATTATAATTTCATTAACATTTTTTGTTTATATCTTAAAAAAAAAAAAAAGAAAAAAAAAGAATGAGAAATATATTTGTCCTTTACTTGTTCAGGTATCATTGATATACTTTGTCGTACTGACAAGCTGTCAGTATCAACAGGAACCCCAACAAGCAGCGATCTTAAGCGACGCAAGATATCTAGCAGGCGATGGTACTTTCGGTTCAGCTTATACACAAGAAGATGGAGTCGAGTTTAAAGAAGAAAGTGACATTAACGGTGATCGACGTGGCTCTTATTCTTACGTAGATCCAACCGGACAAAGGCGTACAGTGACATACACAGCCGGAAAGAATGGATTTCAGGTAGATTAATGGATAATAACGAAATAATGATCGAGTTAAAACATTTATGGAATAATTTGAAATTGATTATTGCATTATTATTTTGGATAGGCAACTGGTGATCACATTCCTGTACCACCACCACAAATACCACCGCAACCGGAGTACGTGCCATTACCACAGTATAATCCTCCTGACTATAAACCACCAGCCGCTTATAGGACTCCAGTACCATCCCCACCAGTATACAAGAGTTCAAATCCAGCGCAGTATCAAACACGAACCGAACCGGAATATGAGCCACGAGCCGTCTATCAGCCTCAATCTCAGCCCCAACTCCAACCCCAACCCCAACCCCAACCCCAACCCCAACCCCAATATCAATATCGTCCACAGACACGATACACGTCACCGGATGTCCAATCTATACCCTCGTTTAACCCTCGACCACAGTATCAACCTACACAAGGAGCACCCATTCAAAGATACAACGAAATTACAACGCCACCGCCCCACAGATTCTATCCACCGGGAAAGCTTAATTTCAATAGGACACCCGATGGATTTTCTTATACCTTCAGTAAGAGTTAAGATTAAATATCGATTAACTTTATATACGATAATACTTTTTCATTTTTAAGAAAAATACAGAATATTGAAGGTATTATTGTACGATTAATAAGTCGTAAAATGTCAATCGATAAGTTAAACGATAAGACTAAACGATTATTTTTCCATGAATTTTCAATTCGATTAAAACAAATTTAGATAATATTTATATAAAAAAAAAAAAATCAACAAAATCGATATGCATATATGTACATATATATATATATATATGTATATGACTTTCTTGCGTTATTGTTATCATTGTCGACGAATAAACATATCGAATAATAATTTCGAAGATTTGCTTCTTTTTCTTTTTCTTTCTTTTTTCTTACAACGAAAACCACACCCGTATCTATGGATTACCATTCTTCTCATCGGGTCAGGCTCACTTTCATCCCGTAACCTTTTAAGCCGAACGATTTCGTAACGTATTAAATCATTCCTGGGAACTATCTTGATACTAAACGTGCTTATGTATATTAGCTCAACGGCAAACAACGACGACGCTCACGTTTACGATCGGGAATATCACGAGTTTGCCTGGCATTATTGGAACCAAACGTTATTAACCAAATCACATGGTACACATAAATGGATAGAACAGAGAGATAAAAATCAATGTTAGATCTTATAACATGTTAGATTTGAGAAAAATATTAAATTGAAATGATTTTTCAATTTCGTACCTGATCAAAACTAAACGATTCTAATTTTATAAATGTACTATCTAATTTCACATGTTACAATTAGATCATACAGAGATCATATATATATATATATATATATATATATGTAATACAATAATAATAATATATTACATATACATGCATATATATATATATATATATACTAGTAATATATGTTATATATATATATATACATGTAGACACCGTTAGAGTAAAGCTCACGGAAGAAAAGTGAGAAATCATTTGTCACATTAGAACAGACATTGTCTAACATTGTCTAATGACAATACATTGATATCAGATGATCGAGAAGTATGAATGTGTTTTACTTGTGATGACGTCAAGAGGTCGGAAAAATGTATTGATATACTTGTGACAGGGGTGCGGCTTGCTTAGTCCACCGCAAGGTGAACTACCTCCTTTCAGAAACAGGAACTTGGTAGTCTCTCTCAGTTAGGTGGGCCGTAAAAGAAATGCATACCATAACACACACACACACACAAACACACACACACACATACACAGACGTTAGTTATTTCGTTGTCACGTTGATCGTCGGACTTCTTTCTCTTTCTTCCCTTTTATCATTTTTCTTTTTATCCTTTTTATTCTTTTTACCATTAGCTCTTACTTTTCTCCAATCTTTTCCCTTTTTTTTTCTTTCTTTTTTTTTTTCGTTTCTTTTTTTTTTTTCTTTTTTTCTTTTTTTGACATCCTTTGTCCTTCGAACACGCGAAGAACAAGCACGACTGAAAAATAACGAAATAAATTAAGAAAATGTATGAAAGATAGATTGAAAATTTTCCTAATTAACTTTTTGCTCGCGTTTTATTTATAAAGGTATATTTGATTATAGTATACATTTCGTTTCATCGATTAATGGCAGTAATAATTATGACCTGATTTCTGATTAGCTGTTTTGCGCGCGTGACATCGACGGTATATATATATATAAAAAAAAAAAAAAATAAAAGAAAAGAAAAAACAAGAGAAAAAAGAATAATCATAGAGAGGTAAAGAGAGAGAGAGAGATAGAGAGAGAGAGAGAGAGAGAGAGAGAGAGAGGGAGAGAGGGAGAGAGAGAGAAAGAGAGAGGAAACACTTCCACGAAATTAGCTGTTTTATGTAAAATTTTTTAAACGACGCTTTGTCCGTGCCTCCCCCAAACACGCGAAATAAAAGTAGATTAAAAGTTTTCGATAAAAAGGCACTATATATATATATATATATATATATATATATATATATATATATATATATATATATGTATACGTGTATACTTCTATGTATCTGACGAATCAAATTCAGAACAATATCTTTTTTCAATTTTCTATTTTCCTTTATAATCTTCTTTCTTCTTCTTTTTCTTTTTTTTTCTTTTTTTTTTCAATGTAATTTCAAGGCATCAATGAAATATATTTTTAATATATATGTATATATGTATATATATATATATTTTTTTTATTTTTTTTATTTTTTTTTTTTAACTAATCGATCTCTCTCTCAATTTTCAATTGTTCAAATCTTAAAAATTTTCATAAACGTTAATATAATAATCTATGCCACGAATCTTATCTAAATATCGTAAATACATTCAAATTATTATCGAATCACATACATAATTTGTTTAAAAAAAAAAAAAAAAAAAAAAAAAAAAAAGGAAAGAAAGAAAGAAATATTAAACTAGCGTGTCGATAGGAGGCACGATAAATACATTTAAATAATCATTTAATTGAATTAACAGTCGAATTAATTTATCTAATCATTAAACAGGATTAACGATTAACAATTATTAGCTCTTTGAGAGTTGTAAATAATATTCAGTTCGCAATTAAAAAATTTTATTCGTAACGATCGAAGGAACAATGAAAGGTATTACGAATAAAATAATATCGATCGATTTTATGATTTGTCGAAAACGAGAGAAAAAAGAAAAGAGAAAGAAGAACAATTTCGAAAAATTAAAAGAAAAGAAAAAAAAAAAGAAAAAAAAACTAAAACCAAAAAAAAAAAAACAAGAAAACGAAAAAATTGTAATTTTACGAATTACTATTTCGTCGACAGGCTATAAAAGTCTTAAGTTTTTAATTAACAATTGTTATTACAAAATAAACAATAATAATAATAATAATAATAATATCATCGACGAAATCATTAATCGTAAAATTTAATTTTCATTAAACATATATCGTTCGAATTAATTTTTTTTTTAATCGTACAAAAGCCGACGATTAAAGAGAAATAAAAAAAAAAAAAAAAAGAAAGAAGAAGAAAAAGAAAAAAGAAAAAAAAGAAGAAGCACTTCGATTGTTAAATATTAATTTTATTCAAGGAGAAAAGGAGAAATAAAAAAAAAAAAAAAAGGAAAAAAGAAAAAAAAATAAAAAGAAAAAATGAAAAAGAATTCAACTATTTTTAATTAGCTAGTAAATTAACTACATAAAATGTAATCATGTTTAATTGACACACACACACACACACACATACACACACACACACAACAGACAGACACACACACACACGCACATGCGCGCGCGTATTGCTTAATTATCGATAATTATTTTTTTTTACGGCTAAAACGCCACTATATACGTACGTGTATGTGTACGTATCTACGTATGTATGTATGTAAATATGTATGTATGTATGTATGTATGTATGTATGTATGTATGTATGTATGTAAGTATGTATCAATGTATATATGTAAGTACGTTTTTTTTTCTTTCTCTCTTTTTGTTGTTCTTTTCTTTTCCGTTTCTTTTCCTTTTTTGTTTTTTGGTTTTTTTTCTTTTTTTTTTTTCTTTTTTTTTTTTTTTAATTCCTTTCCAAATGATTACTCAAAAGAAAAAGAAAAATAAAAAGGAATAAAAAAAATAAGAAAAAAACGTATAAAAAAGAATTTCTAATATCTAAATAAGACGAGTGTGGTAGGGAGAAAGAATAAGCGCGTCCTATTATATATATATATATATATATATAAATTAAAAAAAAAAATGTAAAAAAAGAAAGAAATAAAGAAAGAAAGAAAGAAGAAGAAAGAAAAAAAAAGAAGCTTATTATCGAATGAAATCTTCGAAAAGAAAAGAAAAAAAAAATATATATATATATATGTATATATTTTTTGTTTTGTTTTGACTAAAAAACCGTACCAGCTGTTTCTGTTTAATTTTTATTGTCCTCGTGAAAGATTTCAATCATCCTTGGATAAAATTTTAACATATTTTATTCGACGCCCGTCAACGAACGCGCCCTTAATATTATAAGAAAGCTACGCGAAATATAAGACACCACCTCTCTGTCCTTTGATTATGTGTATTACATAGAAGGAGGAGGAGGAGAAGGAGGAGGAGGAGAAGGAGGGTGGAAGGGGGAGAGGGTTTTAGAAGGAGGAGGAGAGAAGGGGGGACATCCTTGGATAAATGAGAAATGTGCTTATTACAAGCTATCCAATATGTTACACATGTCATTCAGAACAGAGATAAAAAATACACTTTCAAACTACACGATCTTTTTATACTTTTTTTTTTTCTCCCCTTTAGGATTTTAACAATCGATATCGATATCATTCTTATCGTATTATTATTTAAGTACGCGATCGTGTATAAATAGTGTATCATCTCCTCGTTTACGTTTACTACGATTAAAATGATTAAACGATAACGGTATATAATATTAAAAAAAAAAAAAAAAAAAGGAAGAAAAAAAGATAAAAAATGGCGAAAAAGAAAGAAAAGAGAGAGAGAGAGAGAGAGAGAGAGAGAGAGAGAGAGAGAGATTTGTCATATCAAGTAAATCTTTTCAACGATACGTCCCTCCTTTTCTTTTCTCTCTGTTTTGTTTCTTTTTCTTCTTCTCTCCCCTCCCCACCCCTTCTCCCTCCCGCTCGACAAAAATATTTATATCTAAAAACGGATCAATAATTTAAAATATAAAAAAAGAAAGAAAAAAAAAAAAAAAAAAAGAAAAGAATCAGTAAAAATATAAAAAAAGAAAGAGAGAAAAAAACCTAATAATTAATTCTAAACATCCCAAAAGAACTTTACTTTGCAAAGAACAGCAATGAGAGAACGGAGCCACCGTCAAAACGCGTCGTTCAAAAGCTGATATTGCAATTATAGCTGAGAGGATGATAGCGAGAAGCTGATTACGTTAGGAACGTAGAGCTATTTAAGAAATTACATTTAAATACCGATGCATTAGCGTAATTTTCAACGTGTCGATATATCGCGTTAGTACCTAAATATTATTAATATTATTATTAATATTAATATTAATATTAATATTATTATTATTATTATTACCATTATTATTATTAATATTATTATTATTATTATTAATATTATTATTATTATTGTTATTATTATTATTACTATTACTACTAATATAATAACTATTATTATTATTATTATTATTATTATTATTATTATTATTATTATTATTATTATTATTATTACTATTATTAATATTATTTTTAAGAACTTAAAAACTTAAGTCTCATCCCGCGTTAATGGATTTGCAGTGGTGCCTGAAATAGACAATTGCGAACGAAGTTATCGAATTTATGTCTAGTTGATAAAAATAAAAAATAAAATAAAAAATAATAATAATAATAGTAATTAAAAAAAAAAAAAAGAAAAAAAAAAAGAAAAAAAAATATCAGAGAAAATTAATCACTGTTACCGAATACGGCACCGCAATTTGTCCATTCTCGATAAGATTGTTACATATATACACACATGCATACATCTCTATACATATATATATATATATATATATATATATATAAATAAATGTGTATATATATAGATATATACATATACATATATATGTATATATATATGCATGTATATATATATGTATGTATATATGTATATATATATTTATATATGTATGTATGTATGCATGCATGTATGTATATACGTATGTATGCATGTATGTATGTATGCATATATGTATGTATATACGTATGTATGCATGTATGTATGTATGTATGTATGTATGTATGTATGTATGTATATTGTATGTATGTATCTATGTATGTATGTATGTATGTATACATTCATTATAATCACAATACGCATGAAAATCTATGCACGAGTCCTGGTCGAGATTCAATGGAGAACTTGTACTATGGTAAGACACGGATCGACGGTAAAATAATGACATGAGGAGATGTAGTTCTAGCTGCATAATCCCGAGGGATCAACCAGACCACGAGCAATCAGTTCAGCAGTTGCCGGGTCACTTCCTTGTTTTCCACTGGAGTGCTGTTGCGTTTGTTGGCTAGCATGCGGCTCAAAATGTGAGCGTACATGAAACATGAATTCCGCTTTATCCGTGAAATCAGTACGACACATAAGACAAAAATGCCTTTCCGATGCGTACGGCTGTGGCGGCGGTGCCGAGCCAGGAAAATAAGGAGCCGCGTGCTGTGGCGGTGCTGATGCTTCTAAATGTGATCTAAAATAAGGATTTACAATGATATTAATATTATACACATTATATAATTGATATATTTCTCATTTATCTTTTTTAAATATTCCTTGAGAATTTACCGTGCATGTTGCATCCACTCGTCACGCGTAGCCAACGCTCTTCCGCATAATTCGCATGCCCAACTAACAGGCTCCTCTTTTAGCTTATGAATGGTATCTTGACGAGGTGGTTGTTGCTGTTGTTGTTGTTGTTGTTGTTGTTGCTGCGACGCTTGCTGCTGTTGTTGTTGCTGTTGTTGTTGTTGTTGTTGTTGTTGTTGTTGTTGCTGTTGATCCGTACTCGGTGCCGTAGGAGTGGAAAGTGGCGTAACTCCAGGCCTATGTCTGAGCTTGTTCATATGTATTACCAATTTGTCTCTACGCGCGAACGCTTTACCTGCAATAAATCCATCAAGATATCGATTGGTATATACGATTTATTTGTACGTACAGAATGATAATGTTCATTGTTCCAATTACTAACCGCAAACCTCGCAAGAATAAGGCTTCTCTCCGGTGTGTATACGCATATGAATGACGAGTTTATCCTTACGTGCCAAACCTTTTCCACATACGGTACAAGCGAATGCCTTGGTATTCGGTTCCCCGGTATTTGTAGCTTTTGATACTGATCCAGGACGTATTCCAACGTTGTTAGTCGTTCGAAGAGGCTGATTGATCGATGGCGCTCTAGAACTAGCAAATTGTTGTTCGGTTGATCCTGGAAATGCTGGCATTACACCGCCTGGTCTCATTGCTGCCGAATAATCAGGTGACCTAAATAAAAATTAACAATGATCATGATTCAATGATTTAATGATCATCATCGATATTCATCATTGTTTATATATATATATATATATATATATATATATATATATATATATAAACAATATTTAATAAAATTACTAATTAAGGTATCATAACTTACCAAGTGCCAATAGAACGAAGTACACGTACACCGTCGTCATAACCAAGACCATCGTCAGGTAGGGTGAAAGTAGGATTAGGAGCCTGTGGGTTGGTAGGTGGTCCAGGACCAGCTAGTCTTGCCTGGGCTGCTTGTTGTGCCATGTGCTGTTGTACTGCAGCATGGGCCTCAACGTACGCCGTTCTTTGTTGTTGACCACCGTTCGACATCTTGTCCTTATCGTTACTCTATATCAATGTATTAATAAATTAACTTTATTATTTTTTAAATAATAATAAATAAAGTGATAAATAAATAAATAAAAATTTTAAATAAATAAATAAAATAAATAAAAAAAAAAGAATCGATTCTTCTATCTGACATATATCATATGTATTAAACGTCATTTGTATATTAGATATAGAAATAGAGATAGATAGAGAGAGAGAGAGAGAGAGAGAGAGAGAGGGAGAGAAAGATTATTTATCAAATTAATTTTTTTAATTATTTCATGGGAAAAAAAGAATAAATAATCATGATATTGTATCGAGCGAGAAATAAAAATTTCATGAAAAGAAAAAAAAAGAAAAAAAAAAGGAAAAAAAAAAAAAAGAAAAAATTCTTGCTCAAAAATGTAAATTTTTTTTTTAATGCATCAATATACGTATCAATATATTAAATAATTATAATTCTAAGAGAATATTAAAATTTTATCGCAATAACATTAATATAAAGTAAAAATATTATATATAATATTGTTCGTTGGATAAAATAAAAATACATGTTAAATATTGTAAAACGTTAATCCAATTGTTTCTCGATCCCAATATGATATCTCGTGACGTCGAACAATAAAAGCAAACTCACGTCGTCTTCAATGTTTCCCTAAAAATATCCCGCCAATAACACAATACGAGACATTTCTATAATAATAATAATCGTAAAAAAAGAAAAAAAAAAAATCATAGAGACTATACATGGGTAGTGGTGAAGTAAATTCAGTACTCGCAACGATTCGTTATTTTACCAACGAAAAAAAAGAAAAGAAACAAAATATATATATATATATATATATATATGACGCTGATATCTTTCTCGTTTAAAATAAATCTCGACGGATCTAACGACTCTCCGGTTAATAATTTTTTTAACGATCCCGAATAAAAACATAACGATGAAACATGAAAAACCAATGCCAACCTACGAAATGAAACTTTACGACGTTCGAAAATTCCGCTTGAACGATCGATGTACAACAACGTGAATCAAATCAATCTTTATAAGCTAATATACAAATATTGATTTAGAAAAAAAAAAAAAAAAGAAAAAAGAAAAAGAAAAAAAAAGCATGAAAAAAGAAAGAAAAAAAAAAAATTCATCAAATTCGAGAATTAAAAAAAATCGTTCATTAATATTTTTTATATCCTTTTCTAACGTTTAAAAATATAACATAAATATTTCTCTCTCTCTCTCTCTCTCTCTCTCTCTCTCTCTCTCTCTCTCTCTCTCCATCTATCCCTCTCTTTCGCTCTCTTATAATTCAACATAAATCGATTTACGTGATACATAAACGTGTCAGTTTAACAGAGTAGAAGTAGAAAAAAAGAAAAGAATATTATAAAAATATAATATAATATTGTTTTTCTTTTATAATTTAAACGCAATATAATTTTCGATCATACATACATACATACATACAAACATATACAGATAGACACACAGACGCACACTTACATACATACATATATACATATATAAATAAATAATCCCTTTGACAAAATTAAAATAAATTACTTTATATAATAAGTATATTAATCGACGAATGTCAATGATAAATTCGCTAAGTAGAAACAAGAAATGATTGTTTCTCTCTCTATCTCACGGATCGATAAGAATTTAACCACGAGAGAAAAAAAAATGTCAAGAACCGCGCGTCGTGGTTGTCCCGATATATATTATTATATATACACGGTGACTTCGCTTGTGTACGCCGTCAAGGTCCTCGGGAAAAGAACGATGACCGAAAAGAAAGACGGGGAGGAGATGCAGGAGGTGAAGAAGGTGAATCCCCACCCTCCAACCCTCGTCGTGACAGACGCACAGTACAGCGTACACGTACATACATATATCATACATCATACATACATACATACATACATACATACATACATACATACATACATACATACACATACATACATACATACATACAGGGTCAAACATTTTTTCCGCGCCTCTTTCGAATAAACTTCGAACTTATTCTTTTCTCGTAACGCATATGAAGGAACCTTTTGATATTAAATGATGACACGGAAAAGTAACGAAATAACAATTATTCATTGTTCGAATTCTACATACTTCGCGCGTTGATTGGTCATTGGTCAAAAATGAACTAACCTATAGGATGTATATTCTTGGAAAAAAAAAAAAAAAAGAAAATAAAATAAATAAATAAATAAAGGATAATTCCAATAAAAGGAATTTCTTTTTTTATTTTTTATTTTTATTTTTTTAATCGTCCTATACTTCGTTTCTTCGATCGACGTAATTTCGATAAAGAAAAGAAATCTTTCGAAAGTCTTGATCAACGAGAGGTTAACAAAATGATTCAACAAGAAAAAAAAATAAAAAAAAAAACAAAAAAACGATCGATACTAACGATCATATAAATATCATTGTAAATAATGATAATTGTTCATTGATCGAATTCTATATCCTACATGTTACGATACTCATTCATGATTGGTCATTGATTAAAAGTAAACTAACCAATAGGATACCTTATTCACAAGAAAAAAAAAAAGAAATAAAGAAAAATATATAAAGCTCGGCAATATATATTTATCGATCGATATAATTTCGAAATAAAAAATATGAAAGTGAGATCAACCGAATGATCGATAAAAAAACAAAAAGAAACGATACCAAAAATTGCGTTGTAAATAATAATTATTTATTGCTCGGATTCTACATAATTCACGTTATGATATACGTATTTATTAATGATTGATCATTGATCAAAAACTAACCTATAAGATACAGCTTCTTGGTTAAAAAAAATTAATTAATAAATAAATAAATAAATAAATAAATAAATAATCCTCACCAATGATACGAATATTTACGATCATTCCTATTTCTCAATTTATCGATCGATGTAATTTCTAAAGAGAAGAAAAAATCTATCGAAAATTTCCATCGTTCGATAAATGAAACGATTGAAAAAAAAAATCGATAATAATAAACGCATTGTAAATAATAATAAATATTCATCAGGAA
>NC_060963.1:2645000-2667500 GCF_910589235.1 Vespa crabro
GAGAGAGAGAGAGCTCTAGAACCACCATCGAGTATCTCTTTTTTACTTCTTTCCCTTTTTAATGCAATGGAAATTAATATGTTTACAGGCAGGTTTTAAAAGTCTTTGATGTTCCATCTGAAGTATATAAATTGTATCTGATCTTTTATACGTTCATCTAGAGTTTTCTGATTGATCTTTAAAATGTCAAGGTAGACAGAGATTTTATAATTTTTATAATACCATCGAGTATAGTTTCCTATTGGCATGTGAATTAAATCATGATTGTATTATAATCGATGGTTAAATATATACTGTGTTAAAGGTAAGATATATTATTGCATAGAAATCTTTGTAAATAGCTTTGTCTCACCTGATTTGTTACAGATGCAGCAAGATTCTTCAAACTATCAGCATAATTTTTCAATACTGTATCTGTGGTCATGCAGCTTACACGAAATTCATAAAACATATCCAATTTGTACACGCATCTCTGACAGATGTTCTTTGGAAGTGCATCCTCCTTTGTTATCTTTAACAGATTTAAGAATCATAATATTAATAAATGCAATAGTAATAACTTTTCATTTGTCTTTATTGCAATGATATAAGTTAGCTTGACACAGAATATACAATTTCAAGCTAAACATTCTAACGTTATTATCAATAAAAATCTTCTTTAACGTTCTATAAACGTTTGCTTAATATCTTTGTACTTTGATTTATCTTACATTTAATTTCAATATTTCTATCAATCCTTAACATTTCTATATCGAATGAATATTTTTCTGTTAAAAAGTATGACTTTTCCTAACCTATAAATTATACATACTTTTATTTTTATAATTACAATTATATCAATCTATTTAATTATTAATTCACGTATTACGTATAGCTTGAAAAGAATAAATAGGTTAATTCTAAAATAAACTGAGATATCTTCAAGATGTGAAAGAAAGAAAGAAAGAAAGAAAAAAAAAAACAGGATAAAAGAAAGAAAACATTAAAAGATTTAATTCCATTGGAAATTAATAATTTAATAAATACTTACCACGGCGGGAATGCAAGAACGTATTTTAAAAAGTAATTGACGCTGTTCGCCCTCTTTGTCGAATATCTGTAAGTGATGATTGCTTTTCAACGAACAGAGCCTACAGAGCTCGGCAAAATTAAAATCCTCGCTCATTGCCATTGTTTGGAAAATTGGAACTAAAAACACGAACGCTCGAAATAGGTTATGGCCGTAAACACCGCACGCGACTTTCTCACGCACGTCTCACTTCGCATCGATGAGATATTTCGAAGTGAAAAAAAATTACTAGTCCTTCCTGATCGTAGCTGATAAAACTTCGATCAGACTGCTGGCATGACGCGTATGTGTACGAGTTATCGTTAAAAAATTAAACTTCAAAAACGGAAAGTACCGAGGGGGGCCGCCATCTTTGTCCCTCACCCCTTTTTAATACTCCTTAAAAAAATGATCTTGAAAACAAGCGAGAAGTTCGAACGATTTCATTGGTCGGGAGGAAATACGATGATGACCGGTCAATAACGTAGGAATCTTGCGGTGGGTCAAATCAAACCAACGATATTTCATTATCCGTACGAAAGATGGCGCTGGCTTTACTCTCTTCCTCATAACGCACAATAATAGATATTAGAAAATTATCTGACATTTTAAATTAAAAACTTTCTGATAAAATGTATATCCTAATTAAAAATAATTTATTAATCGTAAAGATATTTATTAATTGTCGTTTTTATACTAAAATATATTAATATTTTAATATAAAATATATTTTTTTTAAATCTACATAATATCCAATGGTGATACATTTCGAAATTATTTAAAAGAACAAAAATTTAACTTTTACGATTCGTTAAATCTTCTTAGAAGAAGAGAAAACAAACAAGAAAAAGGAGAAAAGAATACAGACGAAAGAAGAAAGAAAGAAAAAGAAAAATAAAATAAAATAAAATAAAAAAAAAATAAAATCAGAAAAATAAAAGTAAAAAAATGTGCAAGAAAAAATGTCGAATGTACTTCGTTACTTAGCGATTAATCATTGATACATAAAACATAGAAAATATTTATAGAACAAGGATTATAGAACGCGATGTCTATCGAGTTGCATGCTACCAAAGAATTAATAAATTATATGTATATATGATCTTGCAATGATACCCATCGACAGAAAGATTTTGACGTAACGAAACGCGTGTTGCTTCAGTACGATACCAACCTCTCATCGTTTGCGTTCAATGATATTTCAAAAAGAAAGAGAGAGAGAGAAAGAGAGAGAGAGAGAGAGAGAAACGTAATCGTTCTTAAAAAAAATAAAAAACAAAAAAAAGAATTCGGAAAAACATGCGTAAATCATTAAAAGGATGTTGCACCGTGATTACATTTTTGTGTGCCGTCATTATGATAACTATTGGTATAGTAATGATGAATAATCAAACGTTGTCGACTTATCTATTAAAAAGAATACGTTCGGTATGGGACAATGTTTATGATCCTAATGAAATAATAAATATTAATGAAAATATCATTGATCTTATTTCTTTTTTAATCATAGGAAAAAACATTAATGGACAATACGATAATTTATAATATTTGGTCATCGCCTCTGAATCTTACCTTAAATATCTATTTGTTCCATGTTGAAAATCCGGATGATGTGTTAAATGGAGAATTACCGAAGCTTACGGAACGTGGTCCTTACGTTTACGAGTAAGTTAATCATATATAATTAATTAATTTTTATTATTATTTTTAATAAAATTATTTATTAAGGTTGAATAAATTACGAGTATATAATTAAGGTATATAATTACGTAAACATATATACTGTAATTTATTTAACTTGTAAATAATTTTATTTAATTTACTATACTAATAATTTATCACATATACATATATATATATATATATATATATATATATATATATATATATATAAATATACGTGGGTATAATTTGGCCTTTTATTTTTTTTTCTTTTCTTTTATTTTATTTATTTATTTTTTTTTTTTTCTTACAGCGTAATCCTTGAAAAAGATATACTGAGCGTAAACGATATACGAGATGAAATAATTTACAATATCAAAAAGACATATTACTTCAACGAAGAGGAAACTGGTGAACTTTTGGAGAACGATGAAGTTGTCCTATTAAATATGGCCTATCTCGGTGCGATAAACACGGTAAACTTTATCGTATCTAATTTTAAATGTAAAAAGAAAATGAAAAAGTGAATTAAAAAGATAACCGACATATTATTAATTTATTTATGTTCTCATTAAAAGCTCGCGAATTTTTCGCCTAACTTGCTCCGACAATATGGCGATTATATAAGGATGTTATTCCCTCAAGAGAATCCTCTTTTTGTCAAAGCAAAAGTTAAAGATATAATGTTCAATGGTATATCCTTTATATGCGATATTAAAAAACATCAAAAAATGAAATTAATCTGTATGACGCTAAAGGGAAGAAAACCACCGATCTTATGGAACACTGAAATTGAAAATAATTACATGTACAGCCTCTTTGGCACGGTATACATTTATATCATTTTTATTTTATTATAATTATAAATATATGTAGATTTATATCTTGTAACATTTATAATATATATATATATATATATAGATGAATGGAACCTGGGTTGGTCCAATCAATATTAACAGAGGTGTAGAAAATGAAACAAAAGTAGGAAATATAATGTCGGTATATAATAAACGAAAGAATAAATATTGGGCAACCGAAGAATGTAATATTATTAAAGGATTAGATGGTGTGATTTTTCCTTATTACAAGGAACCACCAGAGCGTATTTATTTTTACAGTATCGAAATTTGTCGGTAAGAAAATATTGCAAAAAAAAAAAAAAAGAAAAAAAAAGAAAAAAAAAATAAAAGAAAAAGAAAAGATGAAAGAAAGAAAGAAAAATGAAGAAAGAAAAAATACCATTGTTTTAACGTAACATTGATTCTTTCGTTATCTCGTTTCCAGAACTACATTTATGGAATTCAAGGGAGTTGAAAAGGTCAATCAATTCGAGGCATGGCGATACGTTCATACAAACAAAAATTGGAGTAATAATGAGACCGATTGTTATTGTCCGACTGTCAAGCACGAAAAAGCATGTCTACCTATGGGTCTCATGGACGTTAACAAGTGCATGGTAAATTTTATAATATTTAAAATATAATAACAAAGTAATATTGAAGTGAATTATTGTAGTATATGTACATATATATGTAAATATATATATATATATATATATTTTTTTTTTATATTTTATTGTTACTTTTAATTTCTCCAAAACGAATCAATGTAAGAATGAATTGTTCTACAATTTTTCTTTTTTATTTTTTTTTTTTTTTTGTTGTTTCATATAAAAATATTTCTGCTATTAGGTACCATCCTTTTTTCTTTTTTTTTTTTTTCTAATAGTTTAATCGTATTTTCTTTTTTTTTTTTTTTTTTACAGAAACTACCTACGTTACTGTCCGAGCCTCATTTTCTTCACGCCGATCCCAAAATATTAGATTACGTGCCTGATTTGAATCCAAATGAGGAAATTCATTCGAGTTCTATATTGATCGACACGCTTACTGGTAAACCTCTTCATGGTCATAAAAAAATGCAAATAAATATGAAGATATCACCGTATCCGATCGAATTGCTTGCCAATGTCACCGAGGGTTACTTTCCGATTATTTGGATAAGCGAGGTTTGATAATTATTTATAATAATAATAACAACAACGATCACGATGATAATAATTCAACATTGTTCTATTTCTTTGATCTATTAGAAGGAGGAATACCTACCCTCTATCGATCATTTATAAAATTATAATACTAAATATATATATATATATATATATATATATAAATATATATATATATATTTATGTATCTGTGTATGTAATTATATATTACACATAATTTATATTGGATAAAATTTGATATATATATTTATATATATAATATACATATAATAATACATATAATAATACTCTTTCACACAAATAATTAATTCCAGGAACTCATAAAGGTTTATAATCATAAAAAAAATTACAATCAATTAAAATATAATTACGACTTAAATCGTTACAGATCTAACGATAAATCCGAGCGATTAAAAATACTTGAATAAAAGGAAAAAGAAAAAGAAAAAAGAAAAATAAAACAGACAGAAAAGAAAGATATAAGAACAAAATATTTTCGTTCTACAATAAATTATAAATAATATGTTGCAGGGTATAACCGAGGATAAGAAAAATCTCAATTTGTTGTTCATGATTTACAAGATCAAAAATATTATATTGATCTTGCAATGGCTACCAATAGTCATCGGTGGATTTTTACTTCTTTTGTTACTATTAGCCTACAAATTGCCAATACCAAGAAGGAAGGTACGATCGATCGATCCGATGAAAAAAATTAATCCAACTTTGGTACACTCGGATATACATGAACAATATTTAAATTATAGAACGAACGTACGTCCTAAATAAATATTCGACTATTATTTGATAATTAATATATAGAACGAAAGAGATTATTGATATATTTGTGAACTTTCGATTTATGTTTTATCATTGTTGTCCCTTTGTTTTTCTTCTTTTCTTTTTTCTTTCTTTTTTCTTTTTTTTTTTTTTTTGTTTCGTTTTTTAATCAAAATATCCCATCTGTTTGTTCGTTTATAAAAAAAAAAAAAAAAAAAAAAAAAAAAATGTTTATAAACGAAAACTTCGTCATTTATGAATAACAATTCTTACATAAATGTGCGAATGGCGTTATATAATAAACTATTTACATTTAAAATTCTTTATATTATGCGTTATTAAGGCGATATTTCATTCAATTGACGAAAGCAATTGAAATGTCGTATTTAAATTATCATTTTAATTTATGACAATTTTAATCGTACGATACGATTAAATTGATTATTTGTTCAGCATTAAAATTAATTAATTAACAATGGAAATTCTTATTTCGAACGAATTAAAATATCATTTTGCGATATATTTTGTGAATGATTAAAATTCGCAGATCTGGCGATTTATTCCGTTTACACGTCGTAAATTGTCAAAAAAAAATGACAAATTATTATTAAATAAGAATTCAATCGATCAAAATTGAATAGTTAATTACAAATAGATAATGAAATATTTTTTCAATTGCGATCATTAATCGTTAATTAAAATTAAATATTGCTTGGCAACGCTTTTATGCATACATATGTACATTTCTTAAAATTAAAATTTACACGAAAAAAAGAATTATTGATTTTTAAATCAACATGATAGGCAGATCGAATGTAATCAAAAATGGTACGATATTAAAGAAGAAATCGATCATAAAAAAAAAAAGAAGAAGAAAAAAAAAGAAAAAGAAAACAAATAAAGAAATAATTTTTAATTAGATATACGATTTCAAAGGTATTATCAATTAATTTTAAAGTTCAATCTGCATATCTATAATATTAATAAATGTTAAATAAACATACATATATATATATATATATATATATATATATATATGCACCTGCGAAATATGTATATAAAATGTACATATCTACACAAAATAGAAACAAAAAGAAAACATTACTATAATAAATTCTTAAGATCCGTTTCATTTAAGAATTATTTCCCTAACGGATAGAAATAACTAACAAATTGTTTATTGCCTGACATAAGAAAAATTCCAAACAATGAGCTCATAAATGAATATTATTATTGCATTTTATTCTTTATCTTTCCTTTTATCATCACCACCAAACTGAAAATGTTTTTATTTTCTTATCACTTTTTTGTATTATCCTCATAGAAACTTATCCTCATATTGTTTGTAGATATATGGCAAGTAATGTCGCGTAAATAGAAAAAAAAAAGAAAAAAAAAAAAAAAAAAGGAAAAAAAAGAAGAAAAAAAAAGGAAAAAAAAAGAAATAAAAACAAGAAAAAGAATAAAAGCAAATTATAGCTTTATCATCGTTAATTAATGCTTTTTATATGCTTTGATGATATCCTTTATCGATATCCAAGATCCAAATATCAATGCCATCATCGAAAATATAAGTAACATAAGATTTTTAATGAGTCTCCACTTGAAGGTACCCAAATGTCCGTCCCAGCATGAAATTGTTTCAACCATAACGGGTATGCTGATGCCAAGAATGGAAAAAAATATTGCACCTACCAGAGAAATGAACGGCTCCAATTCTTGCACGCTCACCGCTACACCGACTGAAGAGCGAAGGAGAGGGAGAGACAGAGAGAGAGAGAGAGAGAGAGAGAGAGAGAGAGAAAAAAAAGAAAAGAAAAATTATAAGAAGAGAAAAATTATAAGAAATTGTAATTTTATAATTTCGTTTAGTACAGAAAAAGAAAAAAAAGAAAAATAAGAAAATGAAAAATGAAAAGAAAATGAAAGAAAATGTGCGTCATTGTTTGAAACATAAATGATAAACATAAATTGAAACATAAATCATAAATGATAAAAAAAACTTAATGTTTATCATGCTTCATTAAAAAAATTGTTGACATTAACGATATTCTTTAATAATACTTGAAAGCTTCCTTATTTTTATTTTTTATAACTATTTCTATTATACAATAAATGATAATAATAGAATGAAATGAAAGATTACGAAAAGAAATTACCATATTGCAGTTAAAAAAGATATTCTGATGTACTCGTACTTGTATTATTATAACGAAAAAAAAAAAAAAAAAAAAAAAAAAAAAAAAAAAAAAGAAAAAAAAACAAGAAAAAAAAGAAAAAAAAAAGGAAAAAAGAGGCATTGAAAAAACGAATAAAATGGTCGCATGCACAGTACAGAGACAAAAGTCGCAGAAACTTTTTTAACTGCGAAACATTTTCTTTTTTTTTTTTTCTTTTTCGTTCCGTTCTACCTAGTAAATCTTCGCAAAATTTATTTCTTCAGTATATACATATTTAAATGTCCTTAAATGAGCTATGGTAATTGGTCCGTTTATTATCGTTAAAAATGAAAGACATAAATTGACGAAATGTAAAAGAGAGAGAAAAAAAGAAAAAAGAAAAAAAAAGAAGAAAAATGAAGGAAAGAAAAAAAAAAATTGAATTCTAAATACGGCATGTAACTAGATTGCACGATTAGCAAACCGATTTGGACCGCATCGAAGCGGAATAAACCAAGGCTACTAGTTAATTTCCGTCCTTTTTCTTTTTTTTTTTTTTTTTTTATTATAACTGAGAATGAACGAGTACGTGACATCGTTCCAAACAATTCAGGCCAGGTGGTTCGATGTCTGTCCGTCTCTCTTTTTCTTTCTCTCTTTCTCTCTCTCTCTCTCTCTCTCTCTCTCTCACTTTTTTTTACATTTACGATCGTTTTTCCATTGTGTGCAATACGATGAATAGCACTATTTTCTGGCTCGTTTGAACTGTTTACATTAATAAAGTGAGACAGACACACGGAACTAACTTACGTAAAAAGCGATTGAGCATGTTTGTCGGAAAATTTTAATTATCAACAGAATGTATATAGTTGATTGATTATAATCGTAGTTCGTACAGAAAAGAGAGAGAGAGAGAGAGAGAGAGAGAGAGAGAGAGAGAGGAAATAAAATCGTAATAAATAGTTAGAATGTCATCATTAGAACAATTCTCATAATCGATACTGAGTCATACTCGACCGATCGGTGAGTGCGCCGGTCAAACAAGTATTTTGCCTGTCCTACTCTCTACATTTTCTTACGTTAGGAAAGTAAGACGCGCCGTCTGGCATTCGTTTCACTTGTCACGCGAACAAGACCCCGGCAAATAACGTGCGACTTATTTGATAAGGTAAAATGGACGAGAAATAGAAAGAGAGAGAGAGAGAGAGAGAGAGAGAGAGAAAAAAAATAAATAGATGAAGAGAAAAAGAGAGAGAGAGAGAGAGGTAGACCAGACTTACCTGTCAATAAGACGACCAAACTCCTCAAAGTTGTTTCACCAAGTGCTTCGTACTTGTGACTGAATTTCGTTCTAATTGCGTTCCACATTATATCCAACGGTACGAATAATTGTAATCCGTAAGTGAATAATACTGCCAATCCGATCAATAGTTTCACTACTTGTCCCAAACTAATATGAAAAGAGAATTCAAAATATTATTGTTATTATTATTCTTTTTTTTTTCTTTTTTGTTTTTTTTTTCTTTTTTTCTAATACGATAATAATCATACATAAATGTGAATGTCCGACGTCAAAAACGATATAAATATATATATATATATATATATATTTAGATATTTTTATTATTCATTTTTATAATGTTATAATCGATTAAACATAAAGTTAAAATTTAAAATAGGATTCCAAGGTTCATGGTTATGATATGGTATGTATGTATGTATATATATTCAGACCATACCGGAACTTTGATAAGAAAGTTTATGTATAATTAACGAAATAGATAGGATTGTATTCATTTGCATGAAATTTCAATTGCAAGAAAAAAATATTAATTGACATTAATCATTTTTATTATTATTATTATTATTTCCAAAAAACTTACATGTCCTCAACTGGTATATTCAAGGTTACAGTCGCCTCCGTTTTATCCCCATATGCTAAATAACCGAATACACCTATCATCGCGTAAAGACCGACAACGATTGTCATAGTTATATTGAGTACACCAGGACAACCGAGAAAATGTTGTGGCGTTTTCATACTGTTCTCCACTGGCATTACCTAAATTCGATGAAAGAAAAAAAAAATTAAGAAAAAAGAAAAAAATAAAAAAAAAAAAAAATAAAAAAAAAAAGAAAGAAAGAAATAGAAACAAAAACAAAAAGAAAAAAAATTGTTACTCTTTCTTCTCTATTCTTTTCTCTACTTCTTTTTTTTTTTTTTCCTTCTTTCTTTTATTTTATTCCTAATAATGAAATTTTTACGCAAGAACAATAGATCCTTTTCGTAATATTAAAAACTTACCACGCCTATTCCTTCGATGGCAAATACAACAGTGGCAAAGAAAATTGGTAATTGTTCCGTACTCGAAAACATTTCAACTTTATCGATAGGTTGAATGTCCTTGAAAATATAATATAACGTAACCGAGAAACCAACCATCATGCTGATGTTAGCGACCATAGAAAATGGTACCATGTATTTGAGATTTCGTATTTGTCCCAATAAAAGAACTGCCGGTATCAATGCAAGCATCAATTGACCTTTGTTTATCGTGTACTGTCCATTATAATGTTCGGCAACCTATAAATAATATTTATCGCCATAGAATTATTCTCTTATATGTATTTATATTACTAAATGGAAAATCATGAATGATATCGACGTATGAAAATGGAAATCATAAGAAATTTATTATTATTATTATTATTATTATTATTATTATCCAATAGTACGATCTAATTACGATGGAATAAATATTTAATTAATCATAGTAATTAATTATTGAAATTAATAATACAATTGATAGGACTGAAAGGAATTATTTGATGATTATATATATATTTGAGATAATTAAAGTTCTCTCTTAGTTCTAAAGATACAACGACGTGAAAGAGAACAAAAAATAAATGATAAAAAAACAAAAAAAAAAAAAAAAGACAGAAGAAAAAGAAAGAAGGAAAATTTAATTCCCATAGAAATACACATTAAGTTCCTGACGATCGAAAGATATTTGAGTTTAACGATAAAACAAACGATAGAAAAAAAAAAAACAAACAAGAAAAAATATTATATGACAAAATGCGTTTTATTAATGAACGATTAGATGAGTTTTAATGACGAATCAATTGGATCAAATAATTCATTAATTAATTGATTAATTAATTAACTAACCTGATGAATCGTTGTTGCAATGAATACGATGTATACGCATGAACCACCAATGTAGGTCGCGCAAAGTGCAGTGTTTACGAATATTTTGCTTGCATTGGCCCAAGGTCGCAAAATTTTAGGTCCACAGAGAAAGGCAGCGTAGGCTGTCTCGGCATATGTCATCTTTGGCGTTTTTGTACGTTTACAAAGTATATGAGACGAACGTACAAGTATGTGAACGCAATGTGCACATATTATACCGATTATTATTGTTCCTAATCCACCGATTAACAAACCACCGTTTCTAATTGCATTAGGCATCGCCAAGATTCCAGTACCAAGCGAGGATTTCAATAGATGAGCCAACGAACCTAAGTCACTGCAAATCAAACGTCCAATCTTTTAAAATTATTTCTATTTATTTATTTGTTTATTTATTCATTTTTTTCTTCATTTTTTTTTCACTTTCTTCTTCTTCTTCTTCTTCTTCTTCTTCTTCTTCTTCTTCAAGATTAATTTCTTTTTTAGATAAATTTTTTTCTTAGATAAATTTTTCATTGCTATTGCTTATGATTAAATTTAAAAAAAAAAAAAAAAAAAAAAAAAAAAAAAACTTCCTCCGTCGCTAAAAATTCCCAATCGATTATAATTCCAAAATATTATTTGAATTTAATAAATCTAAGATATTAGAAGAAGATTAGTGACAAAATGATTAATTATATTTTTATCATCTGGACATGCGTTTTAATTAAGATTTAATTTGGAAGAAATATAGATTAAAAAGAATTTCATATTTAATTGATCGATATATTTTAAGACTATCACGTGTCAAAAAAAAATCTTATAGTAGACGTAAGTCATTTGTGATGAAGAAAATAGAAAGGAGAGAAAAAAAATAATGATAAAAATAAAAATATATTTTTTCGTTATCTTTTCTCAGATATAAATCAATTTAACTTACGAATTGGCGTGTTTCTTGTCTCTGTTTTCGAAGGGATCGTAGAACTCATCCTTTTCGTTGTAATCACCGATCGAAATCGCTGAGATCTTTGTGCTAAAAAAAATGAAAGAAATGAAAAAGAAGAAGGAGAATTAAAAAAGGAATAAATGAGTGTATACGAATTAATTCCCGTCATATTATCAAAATTAATCGTTAATCAAACGTATAGTTCGTCTCACGATAAAAGGAGAGAAGAAAAAAAAAACAATAAAAGAAATAAAGGAAAAAACAAAAAAAAAAAAAAATCATTTTACGCATCTTCTACGATCCTACGATCGATTTAAATGTCCCGAACGATCGATAAATGTTTATCTAATCGAACATCGTACTTTATTAACAACCACTTGACCGGAGATATAATATCAACAATAAAATTGCTATCTCATTAATTACATTTTTTTACGTTGCTGATGAAATAACATTTTTTTTTCTTTTGCGTTTTTTTTTTGTTTTCTTTTTTTTCTGTTGATTTCTTTTTTTTTTTTTCTCCTGAATAAGAACAAAATTGAAATCGAAATAAAATATGTCGTTTTATTACCTGCTGCTAAAATTCTTCATCGAGTCATTACTTGATAATTCTATTTCCTTTTCCATTTTACCCATGATGATTGTTCTAAAAAGTAGAGAAAAAAAAATTATTCATTCATGTATTTATTTAAACCTATGGCATTATTATATTATGAAGAAAAAAAGAAAATAATAGAAAAATTTCACAATTGTTTATACAAAATTTAATAAAAAAAAAAAAAAAAAAAAAAAAAAAAAATTGATTAAATACGTCCAACATATATATATATATATATATATATTTTTTTTTTTTAATAAAATTTGAAAAAAAAACACATAACATTTGTTTTTAAATGAAGCTTAAATTATTAAATTGGCTATATGAAATTATTAATATTACTATATGTAATATTAATAATGTATTATTAATAATTGTATTATATTACAATATGAAGATTAAAAGATAAATCGGAGAAAAATAGAAGAAGAAAGGAGAAAGAAAAGAAAAAAGAAGTTCGATTGATACGAATGTTTCGTCATAAAAAAAAAAAAAAAAAAAAAGAAAGAAAAAAAGAAAAAGAAAAAAAGATCATTGCACTTAATAAGAACTTAACAACAAAAGCTTCTTGAAATCGTTCGATTCGATCTGTTCTACGAATTAGGTTGACGTTCGCGTCTCATCTACGTAAAAAAAATTTTTTCAATCAAAATGTTATCGTTATATCGATATCGCGATATCATCTCAAGTATTTCAGATAAACTTTACGGGAATGTGAGATATCGATTTGATGATCGATCGATTGATCGATCGATCGATCCAAGACAAAGTAAATACAGAGATGAAAACAATTTGAATGAATCATATTACAAGATTTTTCTTCTTATTACGTTTTTTTCTTTTTTTTTTTTTCTTCTTTTGCCTCGCCCTTTTTTTTCAATACAAAGAACGCATCGCACCCAATTGTATAATAAATCATGAACCGTGCCTCTTACGATGCTAATAATTACACACAAGTCACTTCAATGTGACATTAAATGTGATAGGACATAAAAAAAAAGTATGCATCGATATATATATATATATATATATATATATATATATATATATATATATATATATATACAGACGTATATAAATATATGTGTGAATATATATCAATGACGTAAAATAAACTTACTGATATAATCAATATATCATCGAATTTCGTGTTTATTATCTTAAAAATTATGATAAAGTATATAATCGTGTGCTCCTTCAAGATAATCGATTGATATTTCCCAAAAATGACAACGAAAAGCAATGAAGACTGATTAAATATTTATTATGAAACATATGCAATCCACACAACCAACCCACCCCCAATTCTCTACACACACACACACACATAAATTATATTTCTGAATTCTTATTATCATTATTATCATTATTATCATCATTATTATTATTATTATTATTATTATTATTATTATTATTATTATTATTATTATTATTATTATTATTATTATTATTTATATTTTTTTTTCTTATATACAGAAAATTAATCGTTTAATTGGGCAGCTATTTAATTTAAAATCCAAATTAAGGGAAAAAATTTTACTTGTCGAATTCAAATTACGAAATTAAATAAAATGATTATTATTTGTAGATATGTATAAATCCATCGTTAGAATATCGTTAATGATTATATATATATATATTTTTTTTTTAATAATTATATATATATATTTTTTTTCAAATTATTAGAACGTTTATTTAAGAGCGTTAAATGCATTAATGTACGTGAAATTTATATTTAAAGTACCATTTCGTTCTTTTATCAACTATGTATCTGACAATATACATATGTACTTTGTTAATCTAACGTAATTAATAAAAAAAAAAAAAAAAAAAAAAAAAAAAAGAGAAAGAGAAAAAAACGATTATCAATTAAACTTATCATATACGATTGATATCTCCTTGTAAGAACGAACGAAGGAAGTACTTACGAATGTCTACGTGGTTTAACACGAGATAACAAACACGTTCGAAGAATGATCGTAAATCTTTTCCCCAACCTTGCCACCTCACATTTCCAATTTTTCAATAGTTCGTGTCTCTTCCATTTGGAATAATAAATATATAAAATATTGCCTCATTTTTTTTCTATTTCTTAAAAATTTATATTCGATCGAATGAAATAGCAATTAATAAATTACAATTAATTGATCGTAACATTACACGTTTCTGTCTGTTTTCTATGTTTGTTCACGAAAATATTAACGTTGAAAAATATTTTCTCCTCATTTAAATGATTTTTAATAAAATATATTTAAATAAATAAATATGTATATATATATATAAATTAATAAATATTTATATATATATACAAATTATCTTATATATATATATATATACAAATTATCTCATATATATATATATATACATATTCAACTAATATATATATATATGAGATAATTTGTTTCTAACTCGTAAAAATGATAAGAAGTTTTTTTAACAATTGCAATTAAAGTGTTTTTTTAAATAGTATGTGCGTGTGTGTATGAAAGAGAGAAAGAGGAAGAGAGAGAGAGAAAGAGAGATAAAGAGAGAGAAAGATCGATTGATCGAAAATTTGTCAGATCGATATTTCATAAGAAAATGTCAGTCTCTCTTACATGTATAGTCTTTAATGTAAAGACCTTGAACTTTTGTGTAATTTTTACGTAACGAAATTTTTTCAACAGACATATGTACTTATTTACATATGTACAATATATGAATATATATATGCATATATATGTATATACATATAACAAACAAAAGAAAAATGAATCTATGTAGATATGCATATTCATTGTATAAAAGATATAAGTGAATAAATGAAAATGATATCGTGATGTCGCTTATCACGAAACGATACCTCAGCTTGGTAACGATTATTGAATTAATGATAATAAAGAGTGACTATCGAGAAGGGGAAGTTGCATATTGTCGATTAGAAATATCTTCCCGAATTGTAATTTACAAAATGAATATATTGTTAAATTAGTTTGTTGAAGTGATTCATTGTCGGATAGAAAAGAAAATTATAAAAAATGAACAAACGAGGATGAAAATAACAAAAAAAAAGGAAAAAAAGAAAAAAAAAAAAAGAAGTGGAAGAAAAGAAATGAAGGATGTTAAAATGTTAAACGAATAATCGGAATAATAACGAAGACGAAATAAATAAATAAATAAATAAATAAATAAAAGGAAGAAGAAAAAGAAAAAAAAAAAAAGAAGGAATAATTCTATCGAACAAATATTTTGGAAAATTTATAAAAAAAAAGAATGAGCGAAATATAATTGATTCGCCGTTTATTTATAAGCATTCGTAATCATTTTTATGATGTACATATTTCATTAAAATGTCGATTTCATTAATAACGAAAAAAAGAGAGAAGGAAAAAGAGAGAGAGAGAGAGAGAGAGAGAGAGAGAAAACAGAAAGAAAAAATTTCAAATATTATCATTGTCATATTTGATCAATTGTTGCGAGAATGGAGAGTAAGAATGTAAGAATGAAAGAATGAATAAATGTATGAATGAATTAATTAATTAATGAATTAAATCGAAATGAATTTGGTAAAAATAACGTAAATTTAAAATGATTTAAGATACTAATGGAAATATCTCATTAGAATGAACGTTAGAGACTTGAGATCTTACAAAGAGATAACAGATGCTATTAACAATAGTTAGAACAGTAATAGAATTTACAAGTTACCACGAGTATGAACACATAGATATACATATACATGTATATAGTCAATGCTGTCATAACAAAAAAAAAAAAAAAAAGAAAAAAAAAAAGAAAAAAAAATACATATATATGATGATGATAATATATATAGTAATATACTTACTGTTGTATCACTGATGCTGTCGATTATATGAAAAAATAAAAAATAATTTTCTTCAAGACGATATATCAAAAGTATTTAATCGTTTTAAATTCTATCGATCGAGTCGACGGGAAAATTAATTGAAGATTATTCGTTTTATTTTGTTTATATTAATAATCAATTCAATATATTTAATTCATCGAATAATCTTTTTCCTCCGCATTTCCCTTTCTATTTTCTTTTTTTTTTTTTTTTCTTCTTTTTTTTCTTTTCTTTTCTTCTCTTCTCTCGTTGATATATCGATCTCTCGTAAATGGGGGTTGTGAACGGGGCAACGTTCTCGCTCGTTCACGATGACGCACAAGAGAAAGCACCGTTGATGCAGTTACGACGTAACAGAGTCACCGTTCTTTGTCGTATTAGAGTAGTGTGTTGGTAGTAGTAATAATAGTGATGCAGTAATAGTAGTAGTAGTAGTAGTAGTAGTAGTAGTAGTAGTAGTAGTAGTAGTAGTAGCAACAGCAGTAGTAGTAGTAGTAGTAGTAGTAGTAGTAGCAACAGCAGTAGTAGTAGTAGTAGTAATAGTAGTATATATGCGTAATACCACAAAATCGCTAATCTTCGTTTCGGTGCAACAGGTGTAATAAGTTTGGATTCATGTGACTCGATATATCTTTTTCAAAACTTTTATATTATCTTCGACACGAACGAGTACTCGTAAAAGAAGAAAAAAAAAAGAAGAAAAAAGAGAGAGAGAGAGAGAGAGAGAGTAACGAAATTTATAGAATGACTCGTTACTTTTCGTATTTCTTTCAGGGCGTAACGAAAAAAAAAAGAAATAGAAAAAGAAAAGATAAGGAAGAAAATTGAAGAAAACAAAGAAACGAAACGAAAGAAATGGATTGAAGGAGAAAACAATTTTTCCAACAAAAAGGAGACAGAGAGAGAGAGAGAGAGAGAGAGAGAGAGAGAGAGAGAGAGAGAGAGAGAGAGAGAGAGAGAGAATGAAAATAATAATACCGTGATAATTATTACGTCATATCGTGATTGAAGGTAAAAACGATCGAAATAATTTAAACGGATATAATAGATAGACAGACGGACGGACGGACGGATGGACGGACGGACGGACGGACGGAAGGACGGACGGACGGACGAACGAACAAACGGGCGTACTATTCAATCTGTACGAGTTTTGATTCCGTTAAGAGAAACGCAACGCGACTGGACAACCTCTTCGACGTTAGGCAGGTTTATATATACTGAGAGATAGTGAGGTGTAAGGCAACGCACATGAATGACTACCGGCCCCGACAGACAAATGCGGCGCGGAGCACCCAAGCGCTCGCTACCAAGCGAACCTTCTTCCTTGACGGAACGGTGCAAGCAAACAAGAAGTGGGGGGATAAGGGGGCGACGGGGACGGGCGTAGGGGGAGGGGGAGGGAGGTAGTGATCGAGAACCACGAGTATCCACACCGATTACGACCCTCCTCCTCTCTTGTCCTTTTTCTATTGGTTGTTGATCGGTAAGTAAAAACGATTTATCTCATACGTTTTCCTCAAACTCCTCTCTCTCTCTTTCTCTCTCTCTCTCTCTCTCTCTCTCTCTCTCTCTCTCTCTCTCTCTCTCTCTCTCTCTCTCTCTCTCTCATTCACTCGCACCATTTCTTTTATTTCTATCGTTTCCTATTTTTTCTCTTTTTCTTGTGGTTTTTACTTTTTCTTTTTCTTTTTTCTTTTCCCCCCTACCCCCTTAATTAATTAATTATCTCTCTCAATGTGTTTATACAACTCTTGCTCGCTTCATTCCTATTTCTTCATTTTTTTTTCACTTTCTCTCTTCTTCTTTTATTTATCCTCTCCCCTCCGCCCTTCCTCTCCCTTTTTTTTTTTTCACCACCTTGTTTTCAATCGTCATCAACTGGTTGGTAATCCACGAGATCACTGAAACTTTATTCTTTATTTATTTTTTATTATTATTATTTTTATTATTATTATTATTAATTATGATCTTCTCTCTCTCTCTCTCTCTCTCTCTCTCTCTCTCTCTCTCTATCTCTCTATCTCTATCTGTATCTTTTATTTATCCTTTTTTTCACTTTTTTTATTCAATACTGCTTTACAATATATCACTGTTTTCATTATATTTTCTTTAATTATTATTATTATTATTATTATTATTATTATTATTATTATTATCCGCGATATTGTCGAGAGATTGTAAATATCGTCTTGGACTGATAAAAATATTTTATTGTTGTGTGCGAATAAAAAAGAAGAAAAAGATCTCAATGGGATTTGAGAATAAATTTTGCACGTCGATTTATCGTCTTTATATATTTTTATATTATCGAGGAAATTTTTTTTTTTTTTAATGACTTTTCAAGAGATATACAAAAAGAAAAAAAAAAAAAAAAAGAAGAAGAGAATGAAAATGAAAGAAAAAAGAACACGAATACGCAGAAATAAACGAATGTTGGATTTCGATGTTACATTATTTTTGAACGAAAATGAAATTCCTTTTCTTTTCTTTTTTTTTTTTTTTTTCTTTTTTTATTTTGACTTTTTCTTAATAAACGCGAAATAAGTAAGACGACCGTGTTTGATTGCGATTAACTCGAGTACGGCGCGATTCTACTGTACATTGGGCGCACCTCGTCGTTCGTTCCCTTTCACCTTCCTGTTTTTCCATCCAACCAAACACGGAGTCTTATTCTTTGTCCTTTTTCTTTTATATTCTCAGCCAATCTCCTCTCTCTTTCTTTGTTTAATCCATCCCCCCCCCTCTCTCTCTCTCTATCTATCTATCTCTCTTTCTCTTTATCTATCATCTATCTTTTATATCGTTAAATTTTATTTTATCATATACATATGATACTTATTTAATCTCTTTAATTATTTGTTCGTTTATTTCTATTTTTTCTTTTTATTTATCATCCGTAATATAGAAATATCTAATGTCTGTTGTATGGAGATATAGATATTTAATAATAATATTAAGTATATATATATATATATATATATATATATATATATATATATATATATAAATTAGATATGATAAAATATTACAAATATTAAATATATATAAAATAATATATTTATGTAGATATATTATACAATGTAGATAATTAGATACATACACACACACACACACACACATAGACACACATGTATATATTATTGTAACGTAAATTTTATTCTTTTCGATTTTTCTTACAATACAATATTTTCTTTTATTTCTAAGTAACAATTAATTTAACGAATTGGAAAAATAAATTTTTCTCTTTTTACTTGTTCCCTCTCCTCTTTTATCCTTTTATTATTTTTCAATCACAATCAATAATCGTTCGATCTCGTGCATGTATCTTCTCCTTTAGTGCATGCAATCGGTTTCAAGGAGGCATGACCAATCACATTTTTTGGTTCATTTTCTTATGTAATTGCTATGTATACTTACGTACATATTCACTCTCTCCGTTCGCTCGATCGTTCGATCGTGATCGAGAGATCATGATATTCATATCTTTTCTTCGTTTGAAAATATTCTCAGCAATCAATTTGCTTTATATCATTGTATCCGATTATAATTAGACGCAAATTTTCTATGGTTCCAAAAATCTAATAATTGATAATAACAATATTAATGATAATTAATTATTATTATTATTATTATTATTATTATTATTGTTATATGAAATATTTATTTTATTAATAATTATTATATATATATTTATAATAATTATTAAATTACTATATATATATTAATTACTATGTATATAATTAAATTACTAATAATTATTATATATATATATATATATTTATAATAATTATCATAATAATCATAATAATAATTATTATTATAAATAAGTATGAAATATGAATAAAATGAATTATTATTGATTACATTGCATTGTTTCTTAAGTGAAGTATTTCATTCTTTCAATGATCTTATTCATTCGACATATCTTTAAATGTAGAAAAGAAAAAAAAGGAAAAAAAAAAAAATAGAATGAAATATGGTCTAAAGCACGTGAATGGAATGAACTTTTGTTAAAGGAAGAGGAAAAGAGAAAAAGAAAAAGAGAAAAAAAAAGATCGACGTTGTCTTTTTTTTTTTTTCTTTTTTTCTCTCTTTACGCTTCTTTGACATTGATGTTAGTTCACTGTTCTATGAAAGGCCATTAGAAGAGGGCCAAGACACCATATACATACATATTTAATTGCTACAAATGTATACATATATACGTATCTATTTATATACGTATTTAAGTACATATGTAGATAATTGCATACATTGTAATATGTCATTGATAGTTATTATTTCGACTTATTTGCAATCAATATGAATCAAATTGAGTGTTTATATTACCAAAATCATAAGGAATAGGATGAATATAAATCCGTTCTTGATATATAAAATGTATGTTGCTTCCTTCCATTTGGTATTGATCTCTACCAATATGGGAATAAGCAAAATGGTACTCGTCATTCCCAGGGCAGATAGAAGGCCAGTAAGGGGAAGTATTTGTGGAATTACGATTGCTATGATTGCTGCAAAATCGATAATTGCATTCATCTCTTTGTTTCCTTCTCTCTCTCTCTCTCTCTCTCTCTCTCTCTCTCTCTCTCTCTCTCTCTTTTTCTTTTTTTATTTCTTTTATTTCTTAGATCGATTGATTTACGTTTTTTTTTTCTTTTTCTTCTTTTTTCTGTTTATTTCTTTTTTCTTAATTATTTTATTTTGCGTATGTTTACCACAACTCTTTTTGTTCTTTTCGTTCCTCTTAAAAATACTATTTGACTTACTCGTAATCGTGATACCAGCCATACGAAAGATGATTTCGTAACGACCATCAACACCGGTAACGTTCATTATTACCGGCCAGATTATGGTAACAGGTATGATATAATTTATAGGGATTGTAAATAGTATGCTCACTGCAATACCGATCTTTACGAATTCGGATAATCTGAAAAATTTTGTGATAAATTATATATGAGGATAAAATATATATATATATATATATATATATATATTATAATATTATAAAATTGTATATTTATCTATGCTATAATAATAAAAGAGTAATATATTAAAATACATTATTACTATATTATATTAATAAATATTATTATTGTAATAATAATATATTAATAATTTGACAATTAAATGTTGTATACCTATATAATATATATATATATGTATGTATATTTTATATATAATTCATTAAAATCAGATAAGATAATTTCTTATTTCTATTATATTATTGATCGACAAAATAAAAAATGCACCAGTAGCATATAAGATTATTGACCAATAACGCAAATATTTGTACAGCCACGTCGAATCTTATCAGAATGTTCTTTGGAAAAGATTTCTTCGTCGTCATTGCAGAGAAAAGATAATCATTTCCAATCGATAGATAACTAATGCCACGTCATTAAATCCACGTGTAATAAAATACAACATATGTATTTTCGATATATAGAATGAATGTTATATCTAATGAATGAGCTTATTTAGAAGGAGAGACATATTAAGAATGCGGTCGAGTTCGTTGATAAGACGATTATTATTGTTCGATTTTGTTTGAAAAATCAATAAAATCGGATGAGCTCGTCCGCGAAATGTCGCAAGGTTTTTGAGACAGACAATCTTTCTTAAAAGGAAAATTACGGTGTAGATGTACCAATAAGATAAACAAATATGCCCGCGTGCGTTCCAATTCTAACGATCGTATTGTAGGACATAAGCGATCGATATTGTAACGTTTAAAGGAAACAAAAAAAAAAAAGATAAGAAAGAAAAAAAAAAAACCATAAAAAAATAAAAAGAAACAATACGACATTTTTCATTCGTTTAAATGTCCATATATATAAAATAATATCCAATTCGATACTGGCATTAACGAATATTTCTTACGTAAATAAAAATGAAAAGAAAATAAAATTTGGAATTATTCTCGAAAAATTAATCGACTACGATACAAACAATGTGACGTTAAATTGAGATGCAATTTTTTTTTTGTTCTCTCCCTTTTTTTCTTTTTTCTTTTTTCTTTTTTTTCTTTTTTTCTTCTCTTCTTCTCTTTCCTTTTTCGTTATAACATCGTTCGAAATCATTTAATGTAAATTACTCGTAAATTATACTTATGATTTTCTTCTTTAATTTCTATCAGACAATCGCATACGTTAATATTTACGATTTACCTAAGATTTAGGTAAAATTTATGTCAAACTGTTAATGGCACGTTAAAATAAACTTTTTATTATTTTTTCTTTTTTCCCTTTTTTTTTTTTTTTTTTGTTTTTTT
>NC_060963.1:2672500-2680000 GCF_910589235.1 Vespa crabro
TAACTTATCCCCTTTTTTTTTCCTGTTTTTCTTCTTTCCCTTTTCCCTTTTATCTTTTTCTCGCGAAAAAAATTAGGGTTAAAGCGATTTAACAAGTCTTCTTCTTCTTCTTCGTTCAGAATCGTATTCGACGTGTGATTGGATAATTTGTAAACGATGACAACGACTGTGATCGGATCTTTTAGATATATCGTGACAGATGACGAACAATTTTTTGTTCGGTAACAAGATCGATTAAAAAAAAAAAGGAGATAAGACAGATCGATATGAGAAGAAAAAAAAAAGGGAGGGAGGATTGAGGAGGGGCGAGAGAAGATGAAAAATAAATGAGCATTGGATATTTGACGTATTGAAAGCAACTTTTTTTCTTTCTTTCTTTCTTTCTTTCTTTCTTTCTTTCTTTCTTTCTTTCTTTCTTTCTTTCTTTCTTTCTTTCTGCATTATTTGATTGAAAAAATAAAAAGGGAAGAAAAATGAAAGGAAGTATGAGAAAATGAATATGATTAAAGTCAGAAGTCCGATGAAACGAGAGAGAACATTTTTCTAACTTTTGATTTGATTTGATTTGATTTGATATCGAATGAAAAGAAAAGGGAGGAGGAAAGAGAAAGAAGAAGAAACAAAAAGAAAGAAATGGATCGAAGAAAAAATTCTTGTCGACGACAAAAATCCGATAACTGACAATGTCGAGGTAAATGAAAATAAATAAATAAAAAAAAAAAAAAAAGAAATTACGGTTTTTCCCTTTAAGAAAAAAAAAAAAGAAAAAAGAAATAAATAAAATAAAATAAAATAAAAAATAAGAAAGATAAGAAAAACCAGTTGGGAGGAAATATTATCAAAAAAAAGATCTTAATCGTGCAAACGAATTGGTTTAAAACGTTTTATAACGAACAAAAAAAAAAAAAAAACAAACAAAAAAAGAAATAATAACAATAATAATAAATCTCGAAGTCTTACGTTTACAATCGTGTTGAACACGAACGAGATCGTAATCTCGTTGCCCCCTTGATTCTTTGAAAAGATAAAAAGTATTGAAAAAATATAAAAAAAAAAAAAAAATAAAAAAGAAAGAAATAAAAAAAAATAAAAAAAAAAAAAAGAATAACAGAAACAAAAAAGAGAAAAAACTCATGGGCGATTGCCAAACGTGAATTAGATATTTCGTAAAGTGCGATCGGGTGAATACAAAAAAAGAAAAAAGAGAGAGAGAGAAAAAAAAATAAATAAATAAAATAAATAGATAAGTCAATGAAGGAAGAGAAGAGAAAAATAAAAGGGGGAAAAAAGAAAAGTGAAAGAAAAGGGAAAACGATTTCCGACGCGCGAAATTATTTCTCTTTAATCCAATCCTTACCCCTTACTCCACCATCTTTCTCTCCGACAATTTAATTAAAATTCGCAGTCAACAAAGGGATTCTTAACGGAATTAATCAAACGGTATTAATGCATGCTGGTTTAACAATAAAACAATTAACTTCGGAACAATAAACAGAAGTAATTAATGTGAAAAAAATAATTTAAGAAATGATAAAAAAGAAATAAAGAAGAGTGAGATGGAGATTAAAAAAAAACAAAGAAAGACAAGTGAGAACTCCTATCTTTCTCTCTCTCTCTCTCTCTCTCTCTCTCTCTCTCTCTCTCTCTCTCTCTTGATAAATCTTGCGATTTCTTGCGTAAAAGACATTCTTCTTCTCTGACGTCAATTATACCTGGGATCGTCTCGCTAATCTAAAAATTAAAAATTAATTCTCTAAAAGGGATTCTCCTTTCCTTTCTTCTTCTTCTTCTTTTTTTTTCCTTTTCTTTTCTTTTAATCTATGTAACGCGATTATTACGTGTGATTATCAACGTAAGTAACGTTGATATAACCAATGGAATAAAATGCATACAGATATTCAAATTAGCAGGAAGTACATAGATACATACATACAAGGGTATGTGCAGGATGTTGACGTATTTTTTCAATTTTCTCTTTTTTTCTGGTTTTTTTTCTTTTTTTTTTCTTTTTCTTTTTTTTTTTTTTTTACATAATTCGCCACTTTTATTATTAATCGCATCACATTATCGCACGATTGCGCTACATACATATGTTTGTATATATGTGTGTGTGTGTGTGTGTGTGTGTGTGTATAAGTATGTAAATGTGTGTGTCTTTGTTTATTATTTACATTAAAATCATTTTTAAATAATGTTTACGATGCCGCATATTTACAATTGTCTACTTGTCCGTATTTTGTTTGCCGAAGGTGTATTTGTGTGTGTATGTATATATATATATATATATATATATTTGTGTATATCGCATTGATAAAAAAGAAATAATTATTAATATTATTATACCTACAACGGACAAGATAGGTCTTAAATGATTTATAATACAATATGATCGTTATTATAATCATCGATAAGTATATGTATATATATATATATATATATATATATATATATATATATATAAATGAATAATAAAAAAAGAAAAAGACAAAATATCGCTGCAGTCTGTTCAAGATCTTTTGTTTTATGTGTTATTATTATTACTCATCTTCGTATTCTTCTTATTCTTCTTTTTCTTCTTCTTCTTCTTCATCATCTTCTTCATCTTCTTTTTATTTTCCGTCGCTTATTTTCGCTCTAAAGGCGATTACAGTCGTATTTCGAAAAAACGTATAAAAATAATAGCCTCCAATCGGCAGCGCGAACGCTGTGTTGTATACGTATATGCACGTTGTGTATGTATCTACGTGGTGTATCTCTTTTTTTTTTCTTTTTTTCTTTTTTCTTTTTATATATATATATATATATCATATTTAATTTTCTTCAACCTTTTTTCCTTTTTTCCCTTTCTTATTTTCCTTTATCTCTTTCATTATTTATTCATATATTTATTTAATTGGGGCACCAAGAGTACGCGTTTGTTATTTAATTCTTTAAATATTGATTAATAAAATTAATTAATCGATCCTCTCATCTATTTTCTCGTAGCAAAATGAATTTTTGGAAGTAAGTTACTTCCATTTATTTTTATCATATATATCGTTTATGTAAAAAAACATATTAACCACTAAAATAATTCTAATAATAATAATAATAATAATAATAATAATAATAATAATAATAATAATAATAATTCTAAGAATAATAATAATTCTAATAATAATAATAAGTAATAAGTCCGTCAGTCCTATTAGTTTTGCTAAGGTTAATCACAAAATTTCCTTTTTGTTTACTTATGCTTTTTTTTCTTTTTCCTTTCTTTTTTTTTTTTTTTTTTTTTAAATCTTTTCATTCATCCTCATCCCTACATTTATTTTCCTATATGAATATATCTCTTGATCGTTAGGATATAAAAATTGGAAAGCTCTCTTCGACTATAACTCGGAATTCGAAGCTTTTTACTATAATGATCGTCCTTTACGTCATATATAAATAATAAAATTGGTTGAAGCAAGGAACTGTAAGTTTTAGAGTCAATATATATATATATATCTCATTAAATACTCGACGAGATGTGACACACGACGAGGTATTTTTACATAAGGTGTGTCTCATTTATTATAAGGAAGAAAGAAAAAAAGCACAAATCATCAACGTACTTTATTTCTTTCTAATCGCCTAATCACGCTTACTATATATATGTATATATCTCGTGATGACAAAATATATATATATATATATATATATATATATATATATATATATATAACTTAGGTATTATATACTTATATGTATATCGTATCATACAAGGAGAGAATGAAAAAGAGGCTCTCCGATCGAACCGAAAAAAAAAAAAAAAAAAGAAAAAAGGAAAAATGATGGAAACGCAATGTCTTGATGACATAAAAACGTCATTGATATGTGTCGTTTCTGAGCAAGAAGAAAAAAAAAAAAAAAAAAGACAAAAGTAGAATAAAAATAAAAAAGAAAAATGGAAATGAAAAGAAAAATTGTAAATAATGAAAAATGTCACTTGTTTCTTCTTAAAACAAAATTCACAAACAATTCGTACCTTAACATTCGTTCTAATCGTCATTTCTCGTATGTTATTAGAATTCGAAGGAAGTGAAATAGAAAAAAAAAAAGAAAAAGAAAGAAAGAAAGAAAGAAAAAAGAAAGAAAAGACAAGAAAATAACAGAAAGTGGACGTTTCGACGGAAACGTAATTCGTAATCGTTAAAACGTCTAGTATACACATAGTACATAGATATATCACACTTGTCAATGTAATTACACGCACGAATAAAAAATAAATAATAATAATAATAATAATAATAATAATAATAATAATAATAATAATAATAATAATAATAATAATAATAATAATAATAGTAAAAATAGTAATAATAGTAATAGTATAATAGTGATAATAATAATAGTAAAAATAATAGTAATAGTAATAGTAATAGTTATGATAATAAACATTCATCACAACGCGAGAAATTTAAATAAATTCTTTTTAAATGCTAACTAAATGGAATAATATCGGTAAACGAAAATGTCCGATTCGGAATGTTGTTTAGGATTGCGGAAACTCGTCGAGAGAAAAATAGAATGTCGATTTTTTTTTTTTTTCTTATTAATCTTCTTCTTCTTCTTCTTCTTCTTCTTCTTCTTCTTCTTCTCTTTTTTTTCTCTTGTTTCATTTACGTTTTCGTTTTTGTTTTATTTATCTATAATAAATTTCATCGTATCGTTTCATAGCCCATGTAATTTTGAATAATACGCATTTTATGTATATAGAAAAGTAATTCTTACGTATTACAGTGTTACACGAAATCACACGTATAACCTGTAGATAAATATAGAAAATATAATGAAACTATCGATAAATTAATTACAATGTAATTTAGCCAAGTAATCGAAAGTTTGCCTGTTACAAACTCGTTCTTGACGTCTCTTTCGTTGATAAGATCAGGGTCGCATTTACCCATATGGCGCATATTTAGGCACAAAATTGAGGTCTCTCTTTCCCTCTTTCTCTCTCTTTATTAAGCACAACTTTTAAAACATTATTCTTTATAAAGAACGATTTAAAAAAATTTGCTTGATGTACACTCGTTAAAGCCGTAGCTTGAAAGAAAAGAAAACGATTCTTGATCTTTTCTTTCTGACAACTATTTTTTTTTTTTTTTTTTTTTTTCCAATAAATCAAAAATAAAAAAGAAAAAATACGCTCATGCGAATTGAATTAAGTGACAAAAACAAAAAGAAAAAGAATAGATTTCTATCGAGGCCTCGTAATATATAATTGTGCGCCTAGGACTTACGATGGTACAAATGCGACCCTAAAAATACAAATACGCTTATTAAAAAGAAGAAAAGTAAAAAAGAAAAAAAAGAAGAAAAAATGCCAATATCAAAATTACACACGTGGCACGTTCGGCATTAATTAATAATAAACAATAATAAAAATAATAATAATAATAATAATAATAATAATAATAATAATAATAATTATAATAATAGTTATAATAAAGACAAAAATATAATAAGAATAAATAATGACGGTATTTCTTATATTAATTATTAATCTTAATCTGCCTTTTTTGCGAGACGTTACCTTTATATATATATATATTAATATATATATATATTTGTTCTTCGTATTGTTAATTAACAAAAAAAACCATATAATGTTGAATAGAAAGATGATAAAGAATAATAATAACAATAATAATAATAATAATGATAATAATAATAATAATAATAATAATAATAATAAAAATAATAATAATCTCTAATACATTTTCTCTTTTTTATGAGGATGAACACACACTGGTATTTGTAAAATGATTTTGGAAATGTATCGATTTGTTCAAAACTTATTAGTAACGTCCGCGTCAACCAATAATTAACAATTCTGATTTTTCTGTAGTTTTTGTCTTTTTTTCTTTTACTTTTTTCTCGTTTTTTTTGTTCCTTTTCTTTCTTTTTCCCTTTTTTTTTTCTTTTTCTTTTTTTTTTCTTTTTTTTTCTTTTTTTTCTTTTTTTTTTTTTCTTTTAAATATTATTACTTGATTATATCTCTCTCGAACATCTTAATCACCGACGAGTCTCCCACTTTTATTTAGAATATACAACCATTATAAATTTTATGAGCTCCTTTCGCGATAATATATACAATATCTCACGCTTCGAATATATACATATACATATATATATATATGTGTGTGTGTGTATATATATGTATGTATATGTATATATGTACATGTATTTCATCGTAGAAAATGCTTGCTGCCAAAAAAATGCGAGTGTCAAGATCGATCGATTTTTGATCTGATTTAATCACGACGACGGCGACGATGACGACGACGACGACGACGATGATAATGATGATGATGACGATGATGATCGTACCGAATTATTTTGATAAAGTTAGAAGGACGGTCAAGGGAAAAATAAATTCACATTAAAAGTAACAAATTGGATCAATGAGAAACAATCGTAAAAGTGTGTACGAGTCTAAATTTAAAAAAAAAAAAAAAAAAAAAAAAGAAAGAAAGAAAGAAACAAAAAAAAACGAAAAAAATTAGAAAGAAAAAAGAATACAAGGAAAAAGATAAGAAGAAAAGAAAAAAGAAAAAGAAGAAAAAAGAAAAAAAAAAAAAAAAGAAAGTAATTTCGCACAGTAGCCATTTTTTCCTTATTCTTTCCTTCTCTTATCTCTTTCTTTCTCGCAATAAATTTTCCAATTAAGAGACACTAATTTGAAATTGATAATAGAATATAGTGTGCATACTATATATATATATATAAAGGTTATTTGGCAAAAGAAATTTGTATTAAAACAAAATCCGTCCTTCTACGTTAAAAGGTTATTAATCAATTAATGAAAATGGATAAGAAAATTTGAAAGAGGAAAAAAGAATAGAATAGAAAAGAATTAAAAAGAAAAAGCAAAGAAAAGAAGGAGAATAAGAAAGAGAAAGAGAAAGAGAAAGAGAAAGGTTTGAAGAAAAAGTGAAAAAAATATGTCGACGTATTAAAATTCGTCTTTCGATCATCCTTCGCTCGAAAGTGGATGACACTCGAGCGAGTCACGTTCCGCCATAGCTTCGCCGCAACGTAATGGAAACTCATCGGTTAAGAGACTCTCGGGTATCATGTCGGCAGAATCGATGCTGTCAAAATATCGATGGGGCCAGGTCGAGCTTGGTCTAAAGCATCGTGCAGATGAGCCGAGTATAAATTCAACGCGTGTTGATCCTGTGACTGATGATGTTTCTTGATTCAATGAGTCTGGATACAAGGATGAGTCGCTATGACGAAAGCTGCTGCTATTGGTTGAACACCAGGAACTTGGTGGTTCGGAATGAGTCTGAAATAATAAATATAAGAAAAAAAATATATATACATATATATATATATATATATATATATATATATATACGATTTACTTTCATATGTATATATAATAATCATTTGGATCAATATTATCGTCCATTATTATTTATTTATAATATCGTTTCCGCTTGATTTACAAAGCTAGGTAATATGAAC
>NC_060963.1:2685000-2687500 GCF_910589235.1 Vespa crabro
TCTTTAATGCCGACAGAGCGGCCAGTTCGGTTTGCAATTCCTGTGCACGAGCACGACTCGATATTGTTTCGGCCTCGAGCTCAGCAACTTTATCCAACAATTGTTCCTTCTCCCTTCTCAATACTCTAACTTGGGACTCTCTGCCATTCGTCGTCTTTTCAATCTCAAGATCAGTCGTACCATCATTGGTGGCACTACTATTTGGATGTTCGGCGCTATCAAGATGGGTTACCTTTCTAACGGCTTCCAATACATCGCTCGATGCTAAATCCTCCGTGGTAACGCTCTCTAAACGACCTTGAAGACACTCGACCTCCTCTCGTAGCCTAATACCCTTACGATGTATAACATCTAAAAGATTCCATAGTTCATCCTCGGCCTCGTCTAATACACAAGGACGCGGGCTTGTAGGTCTTGGCGCTATCGCCGTTGAGGCACTATCCTTCGACGAGGTCTCCGTACTGAAGCCGGAATCCTGAACGGTAGCGCTACAGTTGTTCTTCGTACCGCCGCTTTGAGAATTGCTACGACTTCTTGGCAATGAAGAGGAAGACTCGGCTTGTTCTCTCTGTACGACGCGTCTTCTAACCTTACCAGGTTCCCATTCGCTAACCCTCCTAGACGATGGACTCGACAAAGGTAATGGTATATGAGAATTTTGGCTGGAGGACATCACGGACGCACCCGCCGACGCCGTCGCAGCCATCTTGTGCCGGAGGTTTGGGAACGTCTCGATGACGAGGTCCCGGAACTCGAGAAGGGCGCCGACCTCATTCTGCAACTCCTGCAGGGCCACCAACGATTTCGCTTGCTCGTTTATCAGGTAATGGAAAGGTCCCGGACGGTGGGGCATACAATCCATGCCACTAACACCACCGCTAACCACGACGTTTCCTCCGTTTCCAACGCTGCTTACACCGACGTCTACTACCCTACTACCTCCTACACCACCGCCACCGCTGCCCCTGACGTCACCACCGTTGTTGGTTATGTTCTTGTTCTTGTTGTTGTTGTTGTTGCTATTGCTATTATTGTTGTTCTTGTTGTTGTTATTACTGTTATTGCTATTGTTCTTGTTGCTGTTGCTGCTGTTGCTACCGCTGACCACCACCACACCAACCTCCGTCGAACCTGTACCGCTGCTGCCGCTGCCGCTGCACTGCTGTTTATATGCAACAAATAATATTTTTACATTAATTCTTTTTTCCCTTTTTCTACTTTCTTTTTTTTTCTTACTTTCTTTCTTTCTTTCTTTCTTTACACGCTCGACTGTATTGTCTAAGAGTCAAAGAGTTTTTACACAATTTTCCCATCATTTTCAAATATCGATATATATATATATATATATATATATATATATATATATATATATATTAGTTCATTATTAATTCATCAAAAGAATATAAAGTAGTATATTTTGATACTAGTAAACAAATGCTATCTTTATCCTTCTCTCTCTCTCTCTCTCTCTCTCTCTCTCTCTCTCTCTTACACACTTTTTTTAACCTAGATTTCGCTGTAATTTTTTAATTAAATTTTTTTCTTTCTTCATATTTTCCTTCTTTTTTTTTCGTAGAAACGATACAACGAATCTTTATTAAGAAATATCGAACGCTTAGTCGTTCCCGCTTCCAATTTTGTTGAATTAATTACAAGGAGGTGAATTAAATCTACGTGAGTGGCCGATAATATTCTGATAAGTCCAATCGCTTACGATAAAGAGATATCGATAACACGATCAACGACGTTCGAAGGCCGGCACTTTTCGTTGCAATCTTGAGGGAAACAGAGAGAGAGAGAGAGAGAGAGAGAGAGAGAGAGAGAGAGAGAGAGAGAGAGAGAGAGAAAGAGAGAGAAAAAGAGAGAGAGAGAAAAAAATAGTCATAAGGGAAAAGGGAGGAGCTCGTTGGTCTTCGTTAATTAATTAATTAATCGTTTGTTCGATCGAAGATAAATTTTTTTTCGTTCTTTTAATTTGATGAGATGATGATAATACGCATGTATATTATGATCTAAAAAAAAAAAAAAAAAAAAAGGGAAAAAAAAGAAAAAAATATCTATTATACCTGGTTATACATACATACATATGTATATAAACATATGCGTATTTGTGTGCGTGCGTGTGTGTGTGTTTCTATCGATACGTAGGCGTGATCCATGTACATCTTTCTTCATTCGTCCTTTGTTCATTCGATTTTGAAGGTGTGGAGGAAAAGGAAGTGGAGGAGGAGGAGGAAGAGGAGAAAGTAAACGAGCACGAATAAAAAATTTAAAAACCATATATATATATATAACCTATTATTATATACATGGAGAATATAATATTAAATATATATATATATTTTTTTATTCTCATTATTATTATTATTATTATTATTATTACTATTATATAATTTGTTTTTCATTAAAATTTGCGATATTATATAGTGTTAGTAGATTATGAAGATCAAGTGGATTATCGATAAGCAAAACAAAAAAAAAAAAAAAAAAAAAAAAAAGA
>NC_060963.1:2697500-2702500 GCF_910589235.1 Vespa crabro
TGAGAATATATTAAATATAATAAGAAAGCTTATGTTCATTATAAATTCAATAAATGTTAATTCGATAGGTTGACATTTTTATGAGGTAGATGCCAACTCGTATTTGTCGATATTAATAGAATAGTCTGACCTATTTTTATTCGACAAAAGTGACAAAGGTTACTTTCTGTTTGTGTGTGTGTGTGTGTGTGAACGCGTCCACCTCTCGATCTAAATTTACTTAAAATTGAAACTGACGAGTCACGAAGCAGCTTCATGAATATTTTATTTTGTTCTTTTTTCATTTTTTAATTTTGTTTTTTTTTGTTTCTTTTTTTTTTTTTTTTGTTTTAACACAAATATAAAAATACACGAGATATTTTTTGTTCTTTATACGTATCTGTAAGTGTGTGCATGCATGTTTTTATATATATATATATATTTGCGTGTGTGGTTTTTTTGCGTGCGTGCGTAAATGTAATTTGTGCGAGCTTCTCTTTGAACGGAAAGATAGTGAAAGCGATGTAACAACACGAGCGACGACGAGGATTTCGATTCGCTTATAAAAGTGAAACGCGTTCTTACTCAGCTTCTGAAAAAAAAAAAAAAAAAAAAAAAAAGAAAAAAATCTATTCTCGATATATGTTTGAAGTTATTTGAAAATGCGTTGAAAATGACGATTACGTTTTCTTATTGTACGTATAAAATTTCTATCTACTTTTATCTAAAACATCTACTCATCTTTTAAATCCTCCTACGTTCTATATTTACACATACACACACACAGAGAGAGAAAGAGAGAGAGAGACAAAATTTATTATATAAATTATGTATATAATTTATATTAATATTTATATGATTAAGAAAAGACTAATTAATCTTTATTCTTTTCGTTTTTCTTTTTTGTCTCTCTCTCTCTCTCTCTCTCTCTCTCTCTCTCTCTCTCTCTCTCTCCCTTTCTCTCTCTCTTTGACACATATAACTCGACGGCATAAAAAACGATAAATTTCTTCTTCTTCTTTCTTTTGGCTTTTTTCTTTCCTTTTTTTCTTTTTTCCTACTCATATTTATATTCATACATAAGATTTACACGTGACAAACGGTTGTTAAGATACGCCCAATTAGCGGTACTTCGTTAATCGCTATTATCACGGTAGGAAGAATAATAATGAAACAAAAAGGGGAAAAAAAAAGAAAAAGAAAAAAAAAGAGAAAGAGAGAGAGAGAGAGAGAGAAAGAAAGAAAAGCAAAGAAATTCACTTTAAATTATTAAATGATCAAAATCATTAAGATAATTGTCTCGTTAATGACACATTGTCGAGATACGTTCTGAGCGACCTTTTTTTTCTTTTCTTTTCTTTTCTCTTTTTATTTATTTATTTTCTTTCCTATTTTGTTTTATTTTTTTTTTTTTTTTGTTTCCTTTATTCATTTATGCGCTCGATAGGCGAGGCTCTTCCACGGAAATTAGCGTCGCGCCACTGATTGCATGTAACTGTAAATCAAGCGCAAAATAGGCCAATCATCGTCCTGGAGCAGGTGAGCCTGTATCCTGTGACTTTGTACTAGATGAACGGATGGATGGATGGATGGATGGATGGATGGATGGATGGATGGATGTGATGCACAGCTAAATTACTGACTACGCACGCGAGCTAAATCACTATTAGATACGATTTAATCGTATTCAAGGCTACAATGAATCACGAATTACGAACATCCCATACATAATGAAATCTTAAAAGTGTATGTATATATATATGTGTGTGTCTGTGTACCACTAAACGATTACAACGAGATCGTGTATTCTAATTATTAGAAATTTATTAATATTTATTGTAAAACTAAATGGATGATGATGATGATGATGATAATGATGATGATTGTTACAAGTTACGAACGTTTATTATGAAATCTGAAAGATGATAATTCGAATGATCACGTGTTATGAACAGTATAACCATGATATTTGAATTATGACGAATTGTTACGATTACGTATTATGAACAATTACTGTTAACAATGTTCAAAGACGATAAATTATAATTAACACGAATTATCAGTGATTATTATGAAATTTAAGAAAAAGAAAAAAAAAGAAAAGAAAGAAAAAAAAACGTCATGATATTGTGATGATAATGAATCGTTGAGAAAAATTTATTATGAAACTTAACGTACGATGACGAGGATTATTATGAATTACGAAGACGATCTCATTATGATATCTAAAAGACAATGATTATAATGAACACGCATTATCACTGATTAATATGAAATTTAAGAAAAAATCAAAAAAAAGAAAAAGAAAAAAAAGAAAACAAAAAAGGAGACGTCATGATATTGTGATGATAATGAATCGTTGAGAAAAATTTATTATGAAACTTAACATAAAATGATACTGCAATGATTGGGAATTATGAATACTTAATTATGAAATCTGAAAAACGATGATTATAATGAAAACGTATTATCTAGTAATTATTATGAAGATATTGTGTATGACAATGAATCAATGAACGAATTTATTATGAAACTTGAAATAGCACGATACTGCGATTGAATTATGAATTATTACAGAATTTATTATAAAATCTGAAATATGATCATTCTAATGATCGTGAGTCATGACAAAAATTTATAATGATATTTAAAGAATCGTATTACGAGAATCATATATATAGCTTACATTTTAATTTTTATTAATTTTTAATTCCCTTCCCACCCTTTTTTCTGCCTTTCTCCCTCACTCTCTCTTTCTCTCTCTCCCCCGTTTTTCACCTACGTTAGAATTAGTCATCGGTTGTCCGGCTTCCGCGGGTAACCACAGGAAGCGGAAGAAACATTGCAAACTTTGTGAAGAAAAAAGAAAAAAAAAAGAAAGAAGGGGGGAGAGAGAGAGAGAGAAAGAGAGGGGGAAGGAGAAAGAGAGATTAGAGATATAGAAAAGGACAGAGAGAAATGTCGTGAAAACTCGAAATGTTAGACTTTACCGGGTTTGTCGGCCTTTACTCTGACGAAACACACATACACATACACATACATACACATACATACACAAATACACGTAAATAAATGCTTTTAAAATACGTGATTGTATTACATGAGTATGCATTTATCTATGCACACGTGTAGAAGCCTCAACTGACGAAACATACATACATACATACATACATAAATAAATATTTCTAAAACATGTATGTTGCAATATATCTATTTATGCATACATGCATGCATATATATATATATATATATATATTTATATATATATATATATATGTATGTATATATATATATGGTTCAAATGATAGTTCGCAAACTCGTATCTGGAGTACATCGCGCGACATGCATGCTCGTTTCTCCAAGTGGCTTCCTAATCCGGTTAAATGGCGGTGGTGGAGAGCCGAAGCGTGTCTCGATCATTCCTCCTTGAAGGCGTTACGAGGCCGTTCAACCTCCTCCATCAACACCCCTACCACCACCATCACCGTCTTCTTTTTTTACTTCTTCTTCTTCTTCTTCTTCTTCTTCTTCTTCTTCTTCTTCTTTTTCTTCTTCTTCTTCTTCTTTGTATCGAATCCAAGTAAGTACTTACTTACTTTATTTACTTATTTAATTCATATTAGTTCATGTCTTTGATCTTTTTTTTTTTTTTTTTTTTTTTTTTTTTTTTTTTTTTTATCTATTTCTTTTCGTTCTTTTTTTTTCCTCTTCTTTTTTTTAATAATCCAACTCGATCATACGTATTCTCGTTCGCACGTAAGAGTATGACTTTACTCTTTTTCGTAGCCAATTAAAAAAAAAAAAAAAAAGAAAAAGAAAAAAAACCTATTATATACTAAATATCTTTTTAATCTCTTTCACGAATTTCCAATTCTTAGAGAAAAAATTTCTCCGTATCGTATGAATTTAATAATGAATTATAATAGAATGACACGTATTTTTAATGAGACACAATATCTTAATCAATCAATAAGGAATAATTTATTACGATAGAGAAACAATGTCGAGCGATTAGCAAAGAGAAAAAAAATTATCTAGGGGGATGGGGTGATCAAATTTCAACCACCTTGCTCCTCACAAACGAACATATATATATATATATATATATATATATATATATATATATATATATATATATATATAAAGTCTAATGTGTACCTCTTATATCTAAAGGCAGAAAAAAACTTAAAAAAAAATAAAAATAAAAGAAAAATTAAAAAAAAATTATTTATCATCTTTCTAGGCTTCAAGGCTATATATATATATATATATATATATACACGGTCCTGTTTTCACATACAAATTTAACGTAAGATGAATTATACGTACATGTTAGGTACGATATTACAACAATGAACATTATTCTTTCTTTTCTAACGGTAATCAAATAACCGGGCTCAGTACTTCGCGTGTCATCATTCGTTCATCCCTCCTTTTCCTCCTCCTTTTATTCCACCTGCCCCTTAAACCTCGTCTAATTTCAGTCCGTTTTGCGGAAAAACGGCAACCATACTCCCTTCTTTGTCCTGTTTACTGCATTAACATTATTATCTTTCCCCCTCTCTCTCCCTCTCTCCCTCTCACCCCTCTTTCTCTCTTTATCTCTTTTTCTCTTTCTCTATCACACGCGATTAAAAGGGAATCGAGTCGCAACCTTAAAAAAAAATTATAAATAAAAAATAAACAAACAAAAAGAGAAATTCGATGTGTGTATATATATATATATATATATACATATATATGCCACAACTATGCTAATTGATACTTGCACAATCCTTCTTTCACTTCTTTTGTTTTTTTTCTTTCCTTTCCATAAGTCCCATTCCATTTTATCGATCAATAATTACACTATTCTATTTCAATGATTAGATTAGAATTGTACGTACGAGATTAATTCCTTTATTCAATATGAAAATAATCAAGATTTTTTTTCATACCGATTTCGTACAATCACATTCATCGAAAAAGGATATTGCTTCTTTTTTCTCTCTCTCTCTTTCTTTATTATCGTTTCAATCGAA
>NC_060963.1:2707500-2712500 GCF_910589235.1 Vespa crabro
AAATCTCTCCAGTTACATACTCACGATTTAGTTCGGCTTAGGCAACGCGAATCCTTAATGCGTCTTACCTGAAACAAAAAAGAAAAAGAAAAAAAGAAAAAAGATGCAACGAAACGCACACAGTCAAGAAAATATTTCTAATACGCTTAGAAAGTGCACAATATATAAATTTAATAGTCAACGAGGTATGTATAAATAAATACAAACGAACGACTATATCGCTTTCCTCTTCGATATTAATCGATAACGATCCTCTAATACGATCGATCTAATAACACGATAACGCAAGAGCGAAAGAGAATGAATTCGTTTCTATTTATTCTCTTTCTCTCTCTCTCTCTCTCTCTCTCTCTCTCTCTCTCTCTCTCTCTCTCTCTTTTTTCTATTTCATTTCTATTCTCAATCTGTCGATGCGCATAGAAATAAAGATTAAATAAAATAAATAAGTAATAATCGATTCAAGATATACGAATTGAAAATTGATAACTTCGATAATACAAAATCATGTTTAAGTTTTATATATCACGAGACAGAAATGATAAAAGTAAATAATAAAAAGGAAAACGATAAAGTACAAAGAGATAGAAAATTTTCTCGCCTCGATTTCTAATCCAAGTAAATCATTTTCACATCTATCGTGCGATCCGTACTTCGAACTTCCTACTACAGTGTTTCCCAATCGACTTTTAAAATCATATTACTCTTTCTCAGCTTCTTCTAAATCTTACCTCATGCATTCTAATATATATATATATATATATATATATATATATATATATATATATATATATATATATATATATATATATATATATACGAGTATGCGTGTATCGTTTAAAGTGAAAGAAACAATAAGAAAAGACACATAAAAAAGAGATTCTAATCGGATTAATGTATTGTTACATAACAATGGTATCTAATTAAACAAATTTTTTTTCAAACTAATTAGACACACTAAATTAACAAATATTCTCACATTTTTATATTCACATATATATATATATATATATATATATATATATATATATATACATACATATATAAAATTATAATTTATATCGAATTTGAATTTTTCTAAAATCCAATCGAATTTTCTGACATTCCATTTATATTTATCATTGAGAACCACTGGACTCTCTTGTCGCGTTCGCAAAGCTTAATCGTTCGCCATTCGATGATCGTGATTCTCGACGATAAAGTCTCGATACATAGCAGAACGTATGCATACGTGTGCACATTTGTATGCATCAACTGCGTTTGTATACACACACACACACACACATATATATAGATTATAGATATATTTATATATATACATATATATATATATATATATATATATATATATATATATATATATATATATACGCGAGAAGAAAGATCGAATGGCTGTCTATACGATTCACAAGTCGGTTAATAATAAACGCTCTACAACGATGAATGGAAGTCGATTATTAGAAGTCGAAGATATCATCGATCACGGAAGAATAGAACTTAGAGAACGCCTACAAAGTCATAAATTACATCCTACCGTTCCAATCTTCTTTCCTTCCTTCCTTCCTTCATTCTTAATCTGCTTATCAATTATCATTATCATTATTATTATTATTATTATTATTATTATTATTATTATTATTATTATTATTGTTGTTGTTGTTATTTTTATTATTATTATATTATGTTTTCTTAGATGCATAGACAGAGTATACGAATCTAGGGGAGACTTAGAGAGGACACTTGATGTGAACGAATTCAATAGAAACGAAATAATAATTAACATTGTATTAGTACAACTATTGTTTATAATATAATCTAATTAATAAATAACATTGTAAATTTCTGATTGAAAAGATTCTGATGTTATTTATTTAGATATTAAAAATGTTTCGTTGTTAAACACATTTATCTACTATTTATTCTTCTAACGTAAATATTAATTAATTAAATGTAATATATTAAATTTTTTAATTAATTAATTTATTTATTTATTTATTTATTTTTTTTTTTTTTTTTTTTATTAAAACAAAATACCAAAAGATATACGATTTATTTTTATGAATTTATAATATTTTCTTTATAATTAAAAGCGTTAATAAATTTTCAAGTGAAATAAAATATCGCGTTGCATTGTTTTTATTTAGATGGCATATGAAACATTCTTTTTCTTTTCTCTTTTTTTTCTTTTTTCTTTCTTTCTTTTCTTTTTCCAAATAAAAAAAATACTAGTATTATTTAATCAAACGGAAACGACTAAGTAATCTATATCGACATTATTACTCACTTTAATTAATTCAATATTATTAATATTATTATTTAACTTTCTTTTACATATAAGTATCGTGTATGTGAAATTAACGAAGTAAATGTGTTATGTTATTAATCATTCTTGTTTTTGTTTTTTTTTTTGCTCTATCTGTTTTCTTTGTCGAATTATTACGATCTCTACGAGAAGGCGGGAGGGAGGACGGAGAGGAGAAAGGGGGAGGGGGTAGGAGAAGAAAAAAAAAACCAAGAATAGAAAAAGGAAAGAAAAAAAAAAAAAGAAGGAAAAAAAGATAAAGAAGAAATGAATTAGAGTAGGCTTAAGTCTTCGCTGATGATGACGATTGTTTTCAGGCTGACGTGGTAATAATAAAAACGCACCGTTATTCCAGCCCGGATATGGCTTGTGCTGGTTCTCAATTAAAATACGAATACTAAGATGATACATCACTGTTAATGGATTATAATATTAATGATACTGCTGTTCTGTAAGAGACGAAGTATAAAAGAATGTAAATAAATAAATAGATAAATAAATAAATAAATAAATAAATAAATAAACGACGTTAATGTGATATGTTTCTTTCTTATTTAATAATTTTATGAAGAAGAAAAAAAAAGAAATAAATAAATAAATTAATTAATTAATTAATTAAATTAATAAATAAATTAAAATAAAAAAACAAAGGGGGGGGGTAGGGAAGATGGGAAAAAAAAAGATCGACATAGCATGACGTTTCAACGAAGGAAATGAGTCCTAATTAAGTATTAAAAATAAATTAATAAAAAAGAAAAAAAAAAAGGTGAAAGGGATTATCCCCATCCCTCTCTCTTTTTTTTTCCCCCTTCAGGAAGATATCTCAAAGACTTTTACGAAACACTTTGTCTACAATATAATGTACTGCGTAAGTATAATAAGAGTAACGTGAAAGATCTTCTTCTCTTCCGTGATTTTTTTTTTTTTTTCTTTTACCTTTCATGTAAATACACTTCACATATCCGTTTTAATTAATACATAATTATGGTTATAAGATACTATTAGATATAAAAAAAAAAAAAATATATATATATATATATATAAACCTATATATTTTATATAAAAATAAATTTATATTTTCATATAATGTACGTTACTCGTTTCTTCTTCTTCTTTTTTATTTTTTATTTATTTATTTACTTTTTTTTTTTTTTTAATTAATATATAATTTTTTATAAAATACATATTCATTAAAACAAAAAAAAATATATATATATATATACATACATATATATTTTATATAGAATAAATGTATATTTTCGTACACTATATATATATATATATATATATATATATCGCTTGTTCATTATAACTAACGTGTAATAATCCTTTGGTTACATATCTCTATTCAAAGAAGAAAAAAAAAAAAAAAAAAGAATAGATTTCACATACAATACACTTACAACACATATACATTTTCATATAAACGATACTCTAAGAATCATCTAAGAGATCAAATGAATGTTTCAGTTCATTCTAATTATTTACAGAAATTACATATACATAATATGTATACGAGATATATATATAAATTATTCATATTATTTTGCACAATGTATTTGAATCACGAAGGAGAAGAAGAAGAAGAAGAAGAAGAAAAAGAAAATAATACTTTTCCATCTTTAACATAATTTCCACCTTAATGAACTATATATATATATATATATATATATATATATATATATATATATATATATATATGTATACATGCATGTATGCATATATTTATTTATATACATATAATAATGGAAGATATAAAACGAGAGTAGGAAATGCTTGCATAATTCCGTGATACTCGAATCCAGGAAGGCATTATGTTAGTCTAGCGTGGATGTTAGCTTTTAAACATTTAATTTTGAATTTAATTCGATCTCGATAAACGTCGTAATAGACTTAGTAGTAGTAGTAGTAGTAATAGTAGTAGTAGTAGTAGTAGTAGTAGTAGTAGTAGTAGTAGTAGTAATAATACTAAAGGTAAAAATAGTGTATATGTGGATGTGACATTAGAGTCGCATGTATATTTCCCAACGTGAGATTAGATCGGCTGTTACGTAACAAAAAAAGAGAGAGAGAGAGAGAGAGAGAGAGAGAGAGAGAGAGAGAGGAAAAAAACAATGCTACGAACCGTTTTGTCGTCACCCCGCGGTCAACCTGTGTGACAATCTTATTTTACAACTTCTGGGAATACGACAGCCAAATGGAAACAACAACGTGAAGAAAAAAAAAATAAGAAAAAAAAATAGTTATATATATATATATATACGCGAAGGAACGAATCGTTTATACCGATTCGTGATTATTACAAGCGATAAACGTTAATTACGATAATTATAGACCACACTAATCTGAAACTGTTATATTCTTTACGATCGTCAAAATTAAGGACTAAAAAAAAAAAAAAATTTATATATATATATATATAAAACAATTACAATCGTATAATAAAGGACAATAATATTATTTCGAAAAACTTATAACATATGATATTAAAATATATGTGTAACACGATAATGCATACCATTTTATAATAGCAACGAAAGACTAAACGAATATTTGTTAATGTTTCTGTACTTTTATAATTAGAGAAACATAAGAAAGTAAAAAATTAAAGAAAAAAAGAAATTTATAAATTATAACAAATAATAATAATAATTTTATATAGAAACGATTAAATTACATTTCGAATAACAAAAATCAAGGC
>NC_060963.1:2717500-2722500 GCF_910589235.1 Vespa crabro
TCGTCATCATCGTCGTCGTCGTCGTTATCGTCTTTGCCGTTGTAAAGAGACGATTAAAATTTTCACGATAATTTTCACATAAATACACATATACACATATACATAAATTATTTATACACAAATGTTCACGCTATTCTGATCGATCCTAAATCTAATACATTCTATAATATATGAAGTCGTAAAAATTTTATGATACCATACGATATTCATTTCTCTGATATGTTCTTTTTTTATTTTCACTCCTTTCTTTTCTTTTTTTTTTTTTTTTTTTTTTTTTTAATTCGATAAAAAAAATCTATTAATATTAAATATCAGATGTAACAAAATAAAGCAATAATTCATTCGTTCAATTATTTTCAATGCAATTTTTATCTGACTTATTTGACCCTTATATATCATAGATATAGATATAGATAGCTTGGAAAAAAAAAAATTAATTCGTTCATTTATTCTCAAATCTAATTTATCTAACCCCAAATATATATATATATATATATTTTTTTTAAATTCGATAAAAATATTGACAATAAAACGTGACGAAGATTAGACATTGAAACAAAATACGAATGAATTAATCGATTGATCTTGAATAGAATTTTGATGAGACTTATCTGAATTATGGCAAAAATCTTCGTGCTTGACTTCGAAAATTAAGAAAAAAGAAGAAAAAAAAAAAATAAAATAAAAAGAAAAAGAAAAAGAAAAAGAAAAGAGCGATCTTCTCACTAATTGAATATTCCTTTCTTCCTGCCTTCCTTCCCTTCCTTTCCCTTCTTCTTAAGTAAGTAAGTAAGTAAAAGATAAATGTTCATCACCTAAGAAAGTAACCTTAGACATAAGCTCTAATTGCGAGCCATGCTGGAGAACTGACACGCGAATAGTTTTCAATGTCAGGAGCCTCCTTTTCTTTGGAGAAACAATGGACGTAGACACACACACACACACACACACACACACACACACACACACACACACACACAGAGAGAGAGAGAGATAAACACGTAAGTTTGTACGTAAGTACGTAAGTATACAATATAAGTATAGTACGTATGTATATTTATATATATATATATACACATATTATGTGTGTATGCGTTAACACACACACACACACACACAGAGAGAGAGAGAGAGAGATCAACAACTAGTTTTATTTTTTTATTTTTTCTTCGATTTCTTTACGATTCGACCGAGACGAGTATCTAGGACGATCACTTTCCTAGACAAAATCTAGGGGAAATCTAAAAAAAAAAAAAAAAAAAAAAAAAAAGAATAAAAAGATAAAAAATTATTGATATACCTTCCAATTTATTTAAAATCGACCAGTCTTCTCTTATCGTGAATCGAACGAAGGCAAACGATTTGAAATGAAGTTTTGTAATTAAAACTTTCCGTAGGCGTGAACGATATCGCGTGTCGTGAGAAAGATAAAGACAAAGAGAAAAAGACGATGAGACAGACAGAGAGAAAGAGAAAGAGAGAGAGAGAGAGAGAGAGAGAGAGAGAGAGAGAGAAAGTCAAGAGAATTTAACGAGAGCATAGAGCCAAAAAAAAAAAAAAAGAACCAAAAAGGAAAAAAAAGGAAGAAAAAATTAAAAAGAAAAAAATAAATCAATAAATTAAAAGGATAATCTTTTTCATCGAAGCATATACGTAAGTAATGTATTACATATATACATATGGTATGTATCTATGTATGTACTTACGTAGATTGTACATATGAAATATTTTTCTTGTCAAACTTTCCCCTTCGATGAGCAAGTAGAAAACGCATTTTCACCGTCTCTCCTCGCTTCTCTTCTATCTCAGAATTCATCATCATCATCATCATCATCATCATCATCATCATCATCATCATCATCATCATCATCATCATCAACATCAACATCAACATCACCATTGTCATCATCATCATCGTCGTCGTAGTCGTCGTCATTATTATTATTATTATTATTATTATTATTATATTTTATTATTCTTATATTTATATTCATATTTATATTTATATTATTATTATTGTTGTTGTTGTTGTTGTTATTGTTATAATTATTATTATTATATACTTCGCTTTTTTTTCTTTTCCTATTGCAATATTTAATATACAATATCTTCCAATTCCTCGTAAGTCATCGTAAAACATCGTAAAACTACTACAAAATAATGCCTCGTAACTTTCCAAGGAATTTCGAGTAAATGATTTAGCTGCCGGTGATTTAATGGCGTCGACGAGAGCTACCACAAGCCGCGAAGGAATTTAATTATTACCCGCTTGCCGAGAGAGAACGCAACGGATAAGAAGATATGATATTTAAGAACGGACAGGGGGACCCGGGGGAAGGGATAGAGAGAATAAAAACGAGAAAACAAAAGAAATAAAGAAAAAAAAAGAAAAAAGAAAAAAAGGAAAAAGGGAAGAAAAAATTATTGGACTAACGAAATGATCGACGAAAGATTTAGATAGAAATCGTGATAAAAATCTACGGTGCACCTGATATGGGGAAAAAATAAAATATTTCTGTATATAAATAATAATAATAATAATAATAATAATAATTATTATATATTATTATTATTATTATTATTATTATTATTATTATTATTATTATTATTTTGTATCATGTTCCAATCAAATTTGTATGACTTAAGAGTAAAAAGTGCATTTGAAAAAATTTTGCAAGATAATAATAATAAATGTAATTGCAGTAATGGTAGGTGCAATAACATATTTATTATTATTATATATTTATGTAATAAAACATTTTTTATTATTATTATTATCGTCATCGTCATCATCATATAACTGTTTTCAAATGCACAATATTTAATCATAAAAATAATGATTCGAGGAATATAAATAAAAAAAAAAAAGATATATATATATATATATATGTTATGAATGAAACGATATTTGCTTCAAATAATATTTATAATTTGGTTAAAAAATCTTCCAATTCAATTGTTTGATTTAAGTTACAATGAAATAATCACCGAGAATCAATATATCGAAGGTTCGTCATCTTGACGATACAGAGGCTTTCGTAATATCATAGATATTCTAGGATCATAAATAAGGACTTGTAGTTCATCGTCCTGTCCAGTAGCCTGATCACGTCTCTCCAATTCTTCGGTATCCGTGAAACTGCTGACCTCGCTCCTGAGATTGTCAATGATGAGATCATCCCGTTTACAATGATAATATCAAAAAAGTAAGATTACTTGTTAGAATTGACGTTAATAAAAATCCGATATCTCGTTAATCGAATTAATATAAGAGAGTAAAAGAGAGAGAGAGAGAGAAAGAGAGAGAGAGAGAGAGAGAGAGAGAGAGCGAGCGAGAGAGAGAGAGAGAGAGAGAGAGAGAGAGAAAATCCAATTTTAAATTTCACAAAACTCGAATAATCCTTTCAATAAATATAAATCAATTAAATTCATCTATTATCGTTAAGATACTCGAACGTATAAGATTATAATTATTATTATTATTAAAAAAAAAAAAAGAAAGAAAAAAGAAAAAAAAAGAAAAAAAAATGTTAATATCTATAATTCGCCTCAATCGAAATCGCATTAATTATTTTAAAAATTTCCAAATGAATAAGATAATAAAAAAAAAAATTCTAATATCAATTCATCAATTCGTACCAATCATAATTTTAATTGTATACAATATTTTAAAGTAAATAGGATCATATAATTAATATCATTATTAAAAATTCTAATTGGTTTAATTCGACCAATAGAAATTTTTAATTATTGCAAGATCTTACGATTAATTCAAAATAATAATAATAATTATTATTATTAAAAATTCTAACATATCTCTCTCTCTCTCTCTCTCTCTCTCTCTTTTTCTTTAATCAAACTTATTTATATGGCTAATCAAAAATATTATATTTTTCATTCGATCCTATAAATGGAAGGAAAGAAAAAGGAAAAAAGGAAAAAAGGGCAAACTCGTACCCGTTTTAATAATATTTCTTGCTACTTTTACTTTCTAAAGCGATAAATTGGAGACGTGCGTGTGCCATCTCTAATACTGACTCTCCATGTATTCTCTTTCCCTTTGGATATCCAATTTATACGTTTATATGTATGCGCGTACATATGTATTACTATTAACCAATATGTTCGTAGATGTACACGTGCATGTTTCTAACCGATCGATACCAAGCGTTGCCAGTGGAGATTATCCCTTCTAAAAAATTTTTAACCGAACCGAAAAACGACGATGACCGATAATTCTCAACGAGTTTTTATTATTAGAAAATTTCTATCACGATTAAAATGATTATAACAATTAATATTAATCTCGTCAAATCAATTATGAAATAATCATTTTTCTTCTTCCTTTTTTTTTTTTTCTTTTCTTTTCTATCTTTAAATCCTTCAAACGCATCCTTCCCCTTTCAAATCAACCTACTTTTTTTCTTCTCTTTTTTCCTTTCTTTCTTTTTTTTTTTTACAACATGAATTTGAGTTACAATTGTTAGAAAAATTGATTCGTCGATTAGAACGATCGTAATGAATTAATATGTACTAATAGCATTCTATACGGGCTATAAAATATTATCTTTCAATTTAATCCATAAAACTCATTCAATAATGTAACAGACCTGTGATTTCAACGATTACAATATAACAAGTTGTAATTGTTAGGGAAATTTTTCTTTCTTTCTTTCTTTCTTTCATATTTTTTCTTTCTTTCTTTCTTTCTTGCATCCATTAAAATAATTAATTAAAACGCTGACCATAGAGAATCAACGAACAATGAAATAATATCTTTTCATGAATTAGAAAGATATTAATGTTTAATGTAACGCGATATATAAAACAATTAAATCTTGTTCGTTAAATTCGAATGATATAACGCAAAACACATCTGTTAAAATTGCATCGAGTTATTACAATGTAATTAATTTGAAAATTTTAAGGGAGGTGAGATTTAATTCGAGAAGGCGGAGTGGAGCGGAATGGAGGAGAAAAAGAAAAGAAAAGAAAAGAAA
>NC_060963.1:2732500-2752500 GCF_910589235.1 Vespa crabro
TTAATATCAATCAATTAGCGATCAAATTTATGCACGTTCGATGACTCCTCTTCTTTTATTTTTATATAAAATTTAATATGAAAAAAAAATTTATATAAAATCCAATTGCCATTGCACTCAATATTATTCATCCTGTAACATATCGAAAAAGAATATTCCAATTATGGATTAATATGATTTTGGATGAGTGAATAGGGGGAAGAAAAAAAAAAAAAAAAAAAAAGAGAGAGAAAAGAAAAAGAGAATTTTGTCGAATATCGATTAGAAAGGAGACAGACCATCATTTATTTTTTCTTTCTTCTTCCGTCGGAAGAATTACAATTTTTCTTTGGCGCCTCGATAACGATATTCTGGGGTACGAGAATGTCTTGCCATGGTATCTCGAGGTCGTCGGGCACGCATGAATCTTTTTTGTCCGTAGGTGGGACACGGATATTGACCGGTTTGTCCAATGCAAGATCTTCCCATGGTATTTCGACGCTCGAATCGCAACATACTGGAACGATATCTCTCGACGGTGAAATAACGTTGGTGATCAATAATTTGTGCCAGGGTAATGTCATAAACCCGTTCGATTCCTTTTTCTCCGATTCGTCGAAATCGATCTCGACGGGAATCTCATCTTCCTTTCCATGATCGACCGAGGAGACATCAGTCGTACGAATTTTTCTTTCCACAGTCGGTAATGCAATGTCCTTCCATGGTAACTCGATCTTCGAGTCGCAAAGGATCGAAACATCCGAGAATTCTTTTTGAAGACGTTGCATATAAGGTTCATGCCATATCTCATCGTCCGGATTTACGTTGAATACCAACGTTTGCCTTTTTCTCTTACAACGATCGCGCTGTTTTTTCTTATATTGAGGGATCTTATTTTTCCAACATTCGCAACCAAATTTTTTCACTCTTGTCACCGTACCTTTATCCATTTTATTTTCATTCGTAGGTTTACGTCGTCGCCATCTTCTTCAACAAAACGTCAGCCCTTTTCTCTTTTGATTTTCTTTACCTTTTGTATGATATATATACATATATATATATATATATATATACGTATATATCGTATATTAGAATGAAAATGTCTTCCGTTCGATCATAACCTTACCTTTAATGTTATTTCCTTCAAACGACGTTACGTCTCGTTTGTTTCCAAGGAACATCGTACGTTCGATGTGAACGCAGCTGGATAATATAATTTTCATTGTTGGTTTATTTTTTCACTCACACTCTCTCTCTCTCTCTCTCTCTCTCTTTTGCTATTTTTTTCACCTTCTCTATCTATGATATCTATATATATTTTACAAGACGCAATGTCGTATTTCAATAGGAAATGAAAAGGGTATAAGACGTATGTTTGTATTTATGTACATATATAAATTTTTATGATTCGGCCTGTGTTACTTGCTCGCCGAGTGTGAATCGATCTTAATGCGTGATTCACGCTCAAAGGGTAATGACGATGACGCGCTTTGGGGAAAGCACGAATGCCGTCGGTGCGGATCGAGACACACGGAATGGTATATACATACGTATGTCGTCTCGTATAAGAGAAAGAAAGAGAGATAGAGAAAGAGAAAGAGATAGAAATAGAGAATGAGAATGAGAAAGAGGCGCTTGCGTCAGGGTCGGCTGAAGCTTCTTGACGAGATGGAAGAGGAGGAGGACAAAATGGCGAACGAGGACGATGAATAGAACGACGAGGTGGAGGAGTAGGAGTAGGAGTAGGAGGTAGAGGAGGAGGAGGAGGAGGAGGAATAGAAGGAGAACGACGATGAGGTGATGGTAGAGGAGGAAGAGGATGAGGCTGTGAAGAAGTAGGGTAGGAAGAGGAGGTTGAGGAGGAAGAGGAGGATTCGTTGCGAGTGTGCGAGAGTATCGACGCCATCTATCGGCGGATGCTCGTATAACGCGAAAAATTCTACTAGTTGCCGATAAAAGGAAATCCGTGGTGTGCTTCGGACTCGATTTCAAAATTAAACGCTCGACGACCATGCACAAAATCTCTCGTCGATCGAGATAACCGTTATGTAAATTCATTCGGACGTTGGGTATTCCGGAATCAGTCAGCTGAAGGAAGTTTCGAGAGGTGTCGGGCCGAGATATCGCACGGAAAGGATCGCGAAGCTCTGACTGATTAACGTAGTAAGACTACGTTTAGAAGGCAGCCATCTTGCAATCCCTAATCAAAGATCTTCGGCTAGCGGGTATCGTTCTCTCTCTGGTTTTTTCGGCCAGTTAATATCAACACACAGTTCATCAAATGGCTTTAAAACGAATTAATAAGGTACGTGAACGAATACGCGATAGGAGTTAACGCGTTTCCTATTATCGTAGCATCGGTGTGGTGTGTGTCGAACACGGTTGAACGCCCTTAACGATTTTGCAGTGAAGCAATGTGAGCCACAAGCATTGAAAAATTTTTCTTGGCTTTTATCGTCCTGTTCTTTTTTTTCTTTCTGTTTTTTGTTCTCCTCTTTCTCTTTTCTGTTCCTTTCTATTTCTACGATTAAGTGCAACTCGAGCGAGCATGATTTTTATATGGGTTTTTATATCGATGGGAACTAGTCGCGCACGCGGCACAGTGCCACTTTTTGTGCCAGTGGACTTGACTGGAGGTGACAGTGAATTTCGAAAAATTCTCGGTGGCTTTCTGATAAATTGCCGGAAGTAACGTAAAACCGTGTGTTACTTGCATTTATGTATATATATACACGTCTATATATATATATACATATATACGTGTATACATGTATATAATATATAAATGTACATGCATATATATATCTATATATATACATCTACATATATATATATATATATACATATATACATATATACATATATGTATGTATATATATATATATATATATGCGTACACAAACGTAGCTATAGATATTTACATTCATTGCTGAAATATCATTAATGCCTTTGTGGACATCTTGTGTTTCAAGATTTTAGCTTTCTTAAGTTTTTATCTTTAATACTTTGTTTTCTTCCCTAGAGAAGCAGTCCAATCTTTATGATATAACATTGGAACGGAGCATTCTTCTCTGTTCAATTTTTATGATATATTATTGGAACGGAGCATTCTTCTTTGCCTAATTGTTTTGTATGCACCGCATTGTCACAATGAAACTTGCTATTGATATCAATATCGAAGTTTCAAATAACTATGATAACAAAGAATAGAATCATATAGAAGAGCTCATAGTCATACTCAAATCTTTCTACTCATTGTTGCTATCTATGTGTTCCATGAAACAATATCAATTTGGTCTCTATCATTTAAAAGTTATTCCTATTTTTAATGTAAAAGTTTTAATTGACCTTTTTATACTGATATAAAACTTTGACATTGAAATATTACAAGTTTTCTTTAATAAAAGAATTTATAGAATATAATAGAAGTTCAATGATAATCAAACAATGCATCATATGCAAGATTTTTCTAACGTTATACTTTACCTACAATATTATATGAACAAAATATTCTGAAATATGTGAGCTAATACTAATATGTATGTTGGAGTTACAAAGGATAAAAATAATGATTTAATGTAGAATAGATGGCAGGTCTAACATTAAATAAGTAAAAGAAAAAAAAGTAATCCTCTAAAAATAAAGTATCTTATATAGATATATGAGGTATCATACATCATAAGATTTTATTGACCATCGATAAAATATTAAATTCATTTTCATGATAGAATTTGAAAACAATTATATTTGATAGATTCTCATTTATATCATTTTTATTGGATTTTAGGAACTTCAGGACCTTGGAAGAGATCCACCCGCGCAATGTTCTGCAGGCCCTGTTGGAGATGATCGTAAGTTCTTATATCCTAATATTGTTGAGTCATCATCATGATTTGCGTTTATATCATTAAAGTATTATTAGGTTAGATTACGTTCTTATTACATCTTTAACATTTTATAATGTTAAAATAATATGGATACTTACTGGTATGGTATAATGGCTATAGATATTTATAATATATCCGCTTGTTTTAGTATTCCACTGGCAGGCAACTATTATGGGACCAGTAAGTGTTATATCTTATTTACATTTTCTATTTAAATTAATTATACATTTCTTTTCCTATTAATATTGTTATTTATTTTATAAAATATCCAAAAGCTCATTGTTTTTTTTTTTTCTCAAAATAAATATACCATTTATAAAAATAAAATCATTCTGTTAGAATAGTCAAAAATTCATAATATTTTACAGCCTGACAGTCCGTATCAAGGAGGCGTATTTTTCCTAACAATTCACTTTCCCACAGACTACCCATTTAAACCACCTAAGGTACGTAGATCATATCCCAAAAGTATATTTTTCATTTTTATCCATGATAATACTTAAAGTGAAAGTAATTATAATGGATGATTATTATAGGTTGCTTTCACGACTAGAATCTATCATCCTAATATCAACAGTAACGGAAGTATTTGTTTGGATATATTAAGATCGCAATGGTCACCAGCACTTACTATATCAAAGGGTACGTATTATTTAATTTCTTTTTAATCGATATCACCTAATATAATTAAACTTTTTTTTTCAAGGCAGCATAATCGGTAATAAAATAGTTTTACATTTTACAATATCACTTTGTACAGTCAACTTTTTATTAACGATTTGGATCAGTAAAATGTACTTTTCCCAATTTCCCTGACGCAAGCCTCCCCTACCCCCTCCCACCCCTCCCTCTCTCCCATCACGAGGATTTACATAATTGGAAATAATGAGGTTGTAAACCCTTGCTGCTGATTTCAGTGTTACTCTCAATATGTTCTTTGCTCTGCGATCCAAATCCAGACGATCCATTAGTACCAGAGATAGCAAGGATATACAAAACTGACAGGGAGAAATACAATGAATTGGCACGCGAATGGACGCGCAAGTATGCCATGTGATGCGCCAATCTCCGTTGACCTCAACATCCGAACGCCACCAACAAGCAGCCCCAGCCTATTGCCACTTATGCATCAGCACAGATTGAAATTAGTTATGGCTCGTCTACTTTTAAACTTAAGCCGCGACTCAGGCCCGAAGAATCCTCTCAGGCAAGCGTCGACGAACTGTGGAGTTTCCCTTCGCCCTGGGTGGCCCGCGAATACTAAGACGTTGCCACGATGGCAATCAAGGCAATTTTAAAGGTGGTCACATACACACACACACACACACATACACATACACACACATACACATACACACACACACACACGCACACACAAACATACACTCATTCACTCTCTTTCACACACATTGCGCGCGTGCACGCACATACACACATACACAAACACACATACACACACGCACACATACACGAACACACAACATTATATACATAATTCAGATTACAAAAAAAGGAAAAAAGGGAAAAAAAATGACAAAAAAAATTTACCAACAAACATGTCCGCTTTGATTTTCATAAATAAAAAAAGGAAAAAAAGAACATATGGAAGTAAAAGAAAAAAAAAAAAATAACATAGGAGAGTGAAAGTAGGATTTGTATTTCAATTGAATAGTTTAATTTTTAATTATATTGTGCTTATATATGGATAACTGTAATATTATATACCTACTTTCTCAGTGAAATGGAAATGGAAAAAAAAAAAATATACAAACAAACAAACCTTCGAACTGACAGCACACCGATTGTTAGTTTAAAAAAACGCAAGTGAGCAATGTTTGCCCGTCCCCTGGAATGATACGGTCACTTTTTTGTAAGACTGGGCTATATATAAATACTAATGAAACTATACCCATACGTTTTGTTCAATTATTAAAATTCCTTACCTCGTCTGACAAATTCTACGAGTAAATTTATAACAATTATATTAAATTATAACATCGGCATTTACTTTTGTTCCTGTTATTGCGCGTAGGTATAGTTTTATCGTCGGTAATATTCTATCGTTGAAAATATTTGCAAGAGGAAAATAAATTAAGGATTGTACTTTTCTTTATTAAATTAACAATTTCAAATTTTAATTCAAAATTGGTGATAAGTAAATTTTTCTATTTTTTTTTTTCTTTTCTTTTTTTTTTTTTTTTTTTCTCATTTTCCACATAAAGTCGATGAAAAATTTGATTTTTATTTCTACAAATAATTTGTAATCCTTTTTTTTTTTTTTTTTTTTTTTTACTTTGGTAATATCAGAATTTGTGGTACCAACGAGATTGAGTAATTTCATTTTGAAATAATTATACCGGGCTGTTTGGCTTGAATAATTAAAGGATATGGATGAATAAGTGAATAAGTAAATAATTAAATAAATAATTAAGAAAATGAATGAATAAATAAATACAAATAAAAATAAAGATTAACATACAAGTTTTGGAAATTGTAGTCATCGATGTTGTTCGTTGATAAACGATAAGTAAAAAAAAAAAAAGATCGGTCCGAGTTCTGTCCGTTTGAAGTTTCCTTATGAAAATCACCTTTAAGAAAAGTAGATTATATAAATATTTCAGTAAAAAGGAACGACAGAGAGAGAGAGAGAGAGAGAGAGAGAGAGAGAGAGAGAGAGAGAGAGAAAGGAAAATGCGATTGTCAGAGAAATGTAAACGAGGAAAGAATTTCCTCTAGGAAAAGAAAGAATTTTTGTCGTTCGTAGTATTATTTACAATATACATATATATATGTGTATATAATACAAACATATATATATATCTATATATCTGCGAAATCATGAATTTGCCGGCCGTTGATATGCAACGTCGTTATACTCATGTTAATATATTATTATTATTATTATTATTATTATTATTATTATTATTATTATTATTATTATTATTATTATTATTATTATTATATTATTATTATTATTATTATACTTATTAATTTTGCGTGCGAGTTTTTCCCCCTCCCCCCGTTTTGTGCGGCAATTTTGCTAATTATTACTTCTAATCTCTAATCTTCTTTAATCCACAATAACGTTATATGCATTACGAGATTATAATCAACGAGACTAATTTAGGAGGATCAAAAAGTCATCGTAAATCTTTTAATATGAAAATTTATCACCTATTATAAATATTATTGTGGTTGAGAAGCTGAGATCGGAGTATTAACATTATCAAACTTAACTTGTATTACTTGCGAAATTGCATAGATGCGTTAAATTGCGATGCGGTAGTACGACGTACATACATACATACCACACGTGCATACATTACATACGTTTAGTATACGTTAAATACGAAGGATATCACACAATACGAGTGCACTAATTTCTTTAAATATATATATGTATATATGCACACATACACACACACACACATACACATACACATACATATATATATATATATATATACATATATATATATATATATATACATATATAAATATTTTTTTTTCTAAGCGATGTTAAACAGCGTTTCAGCTTCTAAATAAGCTTTTCGCCCTAATTCCAAAGCGAGGATTTTGGAGTCAAAGGATGATATCACGTGTTTAGAAGATAAGAGAAACAAACAAACAAACAAACGAGCAAACAAACAAACAAACAAACAAACAAACAAACAAACAAACAAAAAACAGAAAAGAAATCTCTTTAGGTGTATGTCCCTTTACCCTTTACTTTCTCTCACGATGCGATCTGTTTAAGAAAAGAAAAGAAACAAAAAACAAAACAAAAAAATTAAAAAAAGAGAAAAAAGAGAACAAGAAAAAAAGAATTAATAACGATAAATTTTCATTGGTATAGTAAATTGGTCGAAATCGAAATGGCGAGAAAAATAAAAAGAATAAGAGAAATTGTATCTTTTGTAAAATCGCCCGGTCGGATCATTTCGAACGATATATTTATCAATTAATTAATGAAAATGTATTGACTTCTTTTTTTCTTTAATTTATTTACAAAGTAAGAACGAACGAATGACGATGATGATAGTGATAATGACGATGACGATGACGGTAACGACGGTAAGAATAGTCTTTGAAGAAGGGAAATGATAAAAGGAGTAAGGTGAACAAAAAAAAAAGAAAAGAAAAAAAAAGGCAAACAAAAAAAAGAAAAGAGAAAATCCGACTGCCCGACAAATTTTCACAAGATCTCCTTCTCCTCCTCCTCCTCCTCCTCCTCCTCCTCCTTCTCCTCCTTCTCCTCCTCTTCTCTCCGCCCTTCTCCCTTCCTTCCCCCTCGATCCCTCTCTCCCTTTATTCTTCCGATTAATCTATCGTTATCGTTCAAGCGTCTATTAGGAATCAAAAAGAGAAAAGATAAAAAAAAAGAATAAGAAAAAAAAAGAATCAAAAAAAAAAAAAAAGAGAAAAAAGGAAAACTATTCGTGCGTAATTAATTAATAATAATTGATGTCTTAAGCAAACAACAACAATAACAAACAACAACAACAAAAACAACAACAACAACAACAATAACAAACAAAAAATAAAGGGAGAAAGAAATAACAGAAGTAAAAGCAACACGACGAACATTTTGAATAACTTATCTTGTGTACATTTTAGCATTATTAGCCCTTTATATAAATAAAGTCCACATCTGATGATATGACTCTGAAGACTTTATGTGAATTTACCTGGGAATAAATAATAAATAGAAGGATAAGGAAAAAGAGATAAGGAAAACAATGACGAGAATGAAAAAGGTAAAGGGGGAAAAGAAAAACAACAAAAAAAAAAGAAAAAAAAAATAAATAAAAATAAAGATAAATTAATAAATAAAATTGTTATGTTAAAGTAGGATCTATAGATCGTTCGATGCGGGAAAGCGGTGCGCGGCCCGCTTTCACGATCTCGGAAAGATCGAAATTTCTCTCTCTCTTTCTATTTCTCTTTCTCTCTCTCTCTCTCTCTCTCTCTATATATATATATATATATATATATATATATATATATATATCTTTCTTTCTGTATGTGTTTCTTTATCTCTCCTTCTTTATTTGTTTCCTTCTCTGTCTGTTTCTTTCTCATTTTCTCGGGGTATGAGAGGTGCAGTGCGGTGAAAGTGGACGACGCATAGGACGGGGCAAAACAAACGTGTCTTTCTTTACGAGAGGATTACACATTTGAAATATTAGAAAAGAGAATGGTATGAAATATTATTGATCGATAAGAAAGTAAGAAAGAGGGAACAAAAAGAAAAGAAAAAAACAAAAAAGAATTGAAGAAAAAAAAAAAAGAAAAGATTTGCGAAAGTGATAAAGCGTGAAATAAAATGAGGAACGTTAATTTTTCTTTCTCGACTTAATGATGATGATGATGATGATGATGATGATGATGATAATAATGATACATACACACGTAAGTGATATGTACTGTATAACATACAATTATCAACTAACTAAGAACACTCGTGACGTATTAAATCGATGTCGATAATATTATACACGAACTTATAAAACTCTCATTAAATTTTTTGATTATCTGATATATTGAAAATAGAAACGAAAACAATTCGAAATTTTCTATAAAGTAAAGAAAGAAAAAAAATCTTTTTCTCGTTTCGAAACAGATAACCGATAAAATTTATATTTAATATTCTATGTACATAGAATATTATATATATATAACATAAATAAAATGATTATGTATATAACGTACAATCAATTATAATAAATCATAATTATAACAAATAATCAATGAATAATATGACGTAATAACAAATATATTTTTCTCGATTATCTGCTTTTATAATACAAACGTAATATTATACGTGGCAGACGTAAAAGATTTTTGTTTCACTTATCCAAAAAAAAAAAAAAAAAAAAAAAAAAAAAAGAAAAAAGAAAAAGAAAAAAAAAGAAAAAAAAGAAAAAAGGAAAAAGAAAGAAGAAAGAAAAAAAAAAACAAAATTAGAAAGATCTTTCATTATCACGCTTATGTTATCTCGCGTACACGCATATGCGCATGCAACATCTACGTGTACACGTATACGTACGTGGGAATCGAGTAAACAATTTTTTTTTTTTTTTTTTTTTTTTTTTTTTTTTTTTTAATTAATTAATTAAATAGAAATAAATTAGAAAGAAAAAGGAGAGTGAAAGAAAAAGATGAAGAAGAAGAAAAAAAAACGAAAGAAAAAGAAATAAGAAAATGTTTCGAACGTTTTTGTGATCAGAGAAAAAGAGAGAGGGAGAGAGAGAAAGAGAGAGAGAGAGAGAGAGAGAGAGAGAGAGAGTGAGAGAGAAATGGAGAAAGGGAGAGGGAGAGAGGAGGAGAAGAGAAAGAAAAAAAAACGAAATAGTTCATTGGAATGATTCCGAAAGTAACCTCGCACGCGTTCGCCGCCCTTCCGTTTTGCTCGTATCCATTGGTCGATGATCGCGCGCGAGGCTTCGCGCTTTTCTCTCGCGTCGATTCAGTCTCAGTGCCGAGCACGACGCGATCGGTACCGCATAGAAGGAAAACTCTTTTAGACGTCTTCGTCTAAGAGAGAGAGAGAGAGAGAGAGAGAGAGAGAGAGAGAGAGAGGGAAAGAAAGGGAGTAGATTGAAAATGTGCTGATTTATTATACCAGTGAAAGAGTTTCTTATCGACGTACGAATTCTACAATTTTTATAAACGTACATACATATATATATATATATATATATATATATATATATATGTATATATATTATAGTGCATGTATATATATATATATTTTTTTTTTGCCTCCATTAAGGTACGTTTTTCGTCACATTTATATTTATATTTATATTTACGCATTCATCCATTTCATCTCCAAAACAATTATTTTTCATTCCCGTTGCGTTAACGAAATTTAATTAATTGTTACATTTTTTCCTTTCGTTCATCGAGTGCGAAATAACGAATTGGATCAAAAGGATACTTGGTTTCCTTCGAGTATTTAATTCACGTTTCCTTTTTTCCATTGTCATTCTTTCTCCTATCGTTTCTTTTCCTTTTCATTTTTCTCTTTTTATCCTCTTAACGGATAATCGTATTCTTCCCTTCGTTTCGATTTTTTTTTCTTTTTTTCTTTCTTTTTCCTTTTTTTTTCCTTTTTTTGTTTTCATTTCACTTTCTTATTTTTTTTTCTTTACTTATTCGTTTCGCTCCTTTCTCGTTTTGTACTCTTTTTTTCGTTCCTTTTTTTTGTTTCTGTTTTTTTTTTTCTGTTTTATTCTTTTCTTTTCTTTTCTTTCTTTTTTTTTTTTTTTTTATTGGTGCTCGTTTGCCTTTAAAAAGAGACCCGGTCTTTCTTCTTGGTACGTTCCTTTTCAATAAATCACGTGATTGTGTCTGACCTAACTGCCGTCATTATATAGTTGTTAAAGTCATATATAGTTGTTAAAAAAAAAGAAGGATCTATTGAGTCTTCAGTTCGTGTATCATTAAAGTTAACTAAAACGATTTTACAACATTAAATATGATCTCTGCTAATCGTGGTTATATCTAATACGAAGTAACAACAAATAAAATATTGATACCATATTATATCTTTCTATATCTCATTAATTATATATTTCTCTTTTTTTTTTTTTTTGTTTAATCTTTTCTTTCTAATTACTTTTCTCTTTTCTTTTCTCCTTCTTTTTCCTATTTATTTATTTATTTATTTTTTTTTTTTTCTTTTTTATTGGTAAATCGAAAGAAAGGAAAAATGAAGAGAAAACAAAAAAAGAAAAAGAAAAAGAAAAAAAAATAAAAGAAAAAGAAAATCTATACGAAGAAAATCATTTAACGATTTTGTTCGATCGATCCACGTGAACTTTGACCTTGCGCTTATTAAAACGATATAGTACGTCAATACGTATTACAATTCTTAAGTTGACAAGTATAAAGTGAAACTTAAAAGTAAAAGAAGAAAAAAGAAAAAGAAAACAAGTACGTATTAATATTTCATACGTATCACACGAATCAAAAAGAAAACACACATATCCGCCTTTAACTTGTTAATATAGTAGGCAAATGTATTACCGATGATTATAAACGAATAATCTCAATAATAATACTTATGAATTAGATTAGATTATTATTATGAATTAGATTGTTAGCATATTCGAAATTATTCACGTTTACATTGAAATTATAATTAATTCTGAACAAGATCGTTAATAACTTTCACCGTTTTTACCTCTAAACAAGATGACTAAACATTTTCTCTTATCTGTACCTGTCGATCAAATATATATATATATATATATTTATATATATATATATATAAACGAAAGTTATAGTTCAAGTTTAAGCTTTGTTTAACGATTGCTTTCGGTATTTATTTGTAAGAACGTAAAATGAAACCCCATAATATTTGTACTTATATACGAGAGAGAGGGGAGAGAGAGAGAGAGAGAGAAATAGAGAGAGAGAGAGAGAGAGAGAGAAAGAGAGAGGAGATTAAATTCTCTCTCTTTCTCTTTCGACTTTCACATAGATTAAAGTCAAGAGATCTCGAGGAGAGAGTGAACGTCCAACGATCTTTTTCTTTTCTTTCTCTCTTTTTTTTTTTTTTTTTTTTTCTTTTTCTTTCTGTTTTATTGTTTATTTATTTTTACGTTTCTTTCTTTTTTTCTGAAACACACTTAGAATAAAAGAAAAGAGAAGCTAGAACGGGACAAAAAGGTGGAGGGAAAGAATAATTTATAATTAAAAATACATAAAAAGAGTATAGTAAGAAATTCTAGGCCACTATTCGAACGGATATTCGTGATGTCCTCTTTCTTTTTTTTTTTTTTTTTTTTTTTTTTTTTTTTTTTTTTTATTTGTTTCCTTTCTCTATTTCCTCTTCTTCTTTCTCTTTTTTTTTTTTTTTGCTCTCTTCTTCCTCTTCCTTCTCCTCCTCTTCTTCTTCTTCTTCTTCTTCATTTCTTTTTTTTTCTCATAAAACGATACAAATTTTGTTAAATTGTTATTTATTACACTTTTATTTATTCCTTTAGTATTATAATGAAATAATGTTAAACATTTTGTAATATAAATTGTCAATATGTATATGAATACTTTGATCAGTATAAATAATTAAATGTCATAATTATTACAATCGTAATTGCATCATATATATCAGGTATAAATTAAATATAAATATATCATCATAAATATTGATCATTTATTTAAATATAAACGAGTCAATAAAAAAAATGATTAATTATTTATTGGATTGGCCAATAAGTAATGTCGAAATTTTCAATAGTTTATATATTTTTATTTAAAGAAAGAATTGATATTTTTGATTGAAAATATTTAATATCTCGTATATAAATAAATAACACGCGTTATTTTATTTTATATTGAAAAAAAATGTTAATATTATATATATATATATATATTTAATATGTTTTTATATATTAAAAATTCCGACATATTCATTTATTGGCCATCTTATTGAAATTACTTTCTTTTTATTCGAACGTATACCATCATAATTTTTTCTTTCTTTTTCTTTTCCTTTTTTAGAATCGTAATGGATGACAAAAAAATTGGGTTAAGAATTTGACAAAAAAGAAGAAGAAAAAGAAAAAGAAGAAGAAAAGAAACAATATATATATATCCAATAATAATTTTATTTTTTTAATATAAAAATTTGCTTTTCTTTCGCCATTCGTTCGTCGGCTTTAATTTTCATTTCATTAACATTTCTGATCAAACGAAAGAAGTTTTGAAATCAATTTTTGATTGTAAAAAAAATTATTTGCCATAAAAGATTTATTCTCTTTTTTTCTCTCTCTCTCTCTCTCTCTCTCTCTTTTTTTTTTTTGATATTTATTATTTCATTTCGTAATCATATATATATATATGTGTGTGTGTGTATGTGTATGTGTATGTAGAAAACAAAACAAAAGGAAAATAAAGAAGAGAAAAGAAACGAAAAAATAAGAAAACAAACAAGAAAACAAACATCGGCCAGCTCGATGATGAAATTACTGGCAGGTGTGGAGAAGGTGAGCGACCCAATCGAGGACGAATTGCCTAAAGAAAAGTCACATAATAATAATGAAGTTGATGCGATACAGGATCATCTTCAAGGTCTCATCAGAAAGGTCAGTTTGTATTTACATTTGTATTCTCTTTCCTCTTTTCTTTTTTCCTCTTTTTTTTTTTTTTTTTTTTTTTTTTTTTTTTATACTCTTTCAAAACGAAATTAATAACGTCGTTGGCTTCTTCATTCTTTTTTTTTTCTTAATTTCATCGTGCAAATCATTTTGAATTATTCGTATTTGAACGAAAAGAAATGAAAGAAAATCAATACTTTTAGTCGTTTTATTTCTCATCCTTTTTTATTCTTTTTCTCTCTCTCTCTCTCTCTCTCTCTCTCTCTCTCTCTCTCTCTCTCTCTCTCTCTCTCTCTCTCCCTTTTCTCTATTTTTTTCCTTTTCCATATAAATTCAAATCAACATATTACGATCGTTCGACCGTGACAGTAAACGAAATTAGAAAAAAGAAAAAAATATTATTTTTCATTCTTCGAACAAAGATTCACATTGTTTCGTTGATCTGTTAAATTTTTAAACAAACTAGAAACAATATATAAGAATATATCGACGATTTCATAGGATATTCTTAAGCTTTCACGAAAGGCCTTCAAACGCAAAATGATGATATGTGTAAACGATACGCTCCGTTTCTCAATGTCACATTCTTTAACGATCTTTAAGTTTTCACGTTCGACGATTCACTTTATTTATTATCATTTTGATAATATCGAATTATATGCGCGCGCTCATTTCTATATATCTGTGTATATGTGTTGAAACGTTCGTATTGTTATAACTATTAGATAAAATGAAACAATGAATTTTTTTAAAATGTCTAAGTCGATCATGATTCGAAAAATCCCACCTATTGATATAATTATTAGAGTCAATGGATCAATGAATTTTTTTCTGGTAGGTCTAAGTCGATCATTCGACTGAAAAATTTACTGCAATGGCGAAACTCGTTGCTATGTCATTTTATACAAGTATCTATGAATATATATATATATATACACATATATGTACATATATACATACTTGCTAGCTCGTTGGCATAAACTTGACATACTCTGATGATAAACCGGTCCCGTTGTGGCCTACTTTGACGCTTTCCTATCTCGCGATATAGACATCCGTATAGACATGATCATATGTTCACCTTTCTTATTAACCTCATTCTCTTAAGTTCGCATTGAGAATCCTTCCGGTTAAAGGGATTTTTCGGTTTTTTTTTCTCTTTTTTCTTGTTATATATATATGACATTAACCATATATATATATATATATATATATATATATATATATATATATATATATATATATGGTTGACGGTTCATTAGTTTTTGGGTTTACTAGGACAATATTGTCACCTGTAACGAGTATGTACATACTCTCTACAAGTATATACATATACTTATTCAAATATTCAATAGCAATTATATAAGTGTTAAGATCATTTGAAAGATTTTACGAAGAAAGATTATATTTCACGTCACACTTTACATAATTAAATTTGTAAACATTGATAAATGTAAAAGTTGTCGCGAAATTTTCTGGTCTTTTTTTCTTTCCTTTCCATTTTTTTTTCTTTTTTTTTTTTTCTTTTTTTTCTTTTCTTGTCTTATTGACCTCGTAATACAACACGTTCGTATGCACGCAAATATATCATTGGAATTTTTCCATTGGATTTGTTTTTAATAAAATGATAAAAAAAGAGGAAGGAACAAAGGAAAAAAAGTCACGTAGAATGAAGCTTCATTCGAATTTTTTTACTTTCCATAGTTATCTTATATTAATATAACATTATTATAATTTACTATACCACATATCTAAAAAAGAAAAAAAATATATATATATATATGTATATATATAAAGGAACAATATGTATTATTGTTCAGAAGTAATTAAATTCTTACCTATTATCAAATAATAAAAATGTCGATACGGCGGAACTCGTATTTACTATCTGTTTAATTATGTTGATTATTATTCATTAAAGCGTTACTGACATTTGCACGTTAATGATGTCTAAGGTCGATTGAAATTACATAACAAAAAACTTTCTTGATTTCCATCCCTCCATTAATTATAATAATAACGTAAAAATGGATTATATTCATTTCGCAACAACGAGACGAACAAAGCCTCGTCTCTTTTCATTGTTCAATATACATATATACATATATATATATATATATATATATATATATATATTTATTTATTAATATATATCAGATATATTATGTAATTAATATATATATATATATATATATCATATCATGTAATTCTTGTTTTCTTTTCGATTATAAAAAAAAGGACGATGAAGCTTTCATTAAATTAAAAAGGAAATATATATATATATTTTTTTTTTCTTATGTATGTACAAATATGCTACATGTGCATGTGTGTGTGTGTATCTGCGTTATTATCGCATGGTTGACTTATGATATATGTCAGTGATCGTCCTCTCTAAGAATTCTTATTTCTATTTTTCCTTTTCTAGTCGCATTTTTTCTTACATAATAGTTGCAATGATTCTAAGGCTAATGAACGATGATTTTATATATGCATACATATTCATGTTTAAGCACATTTATATTACGTGATGGAAGAACCTCGATTATTAATTTCTAAATATTATCGGAATGAAGAAGAAAGGTGAACGAAAAGGAAAAGTTATAGAAATAATGAAATATAATGAAGAAAATTGATAAGTAATTTTAATAATAATTCCTTTATTATTTTATTCGTTCGAGCGATAATCCATTGAATTTTCTTTATAATAATATATATATATATATATATATATATATATATATATATTTAATTATTCATCGAAAATATATATTTTATTTTCATATTAAATTATATAAAAATTTTGATCGACAAATTGATTTAGATCGATCCAAAATTATATTACAATTTAATTTGTCAATGATTTCTTTCTTTTTTTTTATACTTTTTTTTCTTTTTCTTTTTTTATTTAATCACACGTGGCAATATATAATACAATACGATTGAATAACGTTGCAGGATGAATTACGATAACAATTATTGTATCTCGAATAAATATTTATTTTCTCTTTGTTCATTGTATTATACAATAATATGTTGATTATTGTATAAAAGAAATAAAAAAATATTGTCTATTTTTTATGGTACAATCTCGTTTTATGAAAGAAAATATGTTTATTAGAATGTACAATAGAATACAATATCAAGTTATCGTTCGCGTGTTATTAATTGTATTACTATTATTCTTCCTTTTTATGCTCAACGATAATAAAATCATTTTTGTTTTCTCTCTCTCTCTCTCTCTCTCTCTCTCTCTCTCTCTCTCGAAGATAAAAAAAAAAAAAGAAAGAAAAGAATGAAATAAATAAAAGATAAAGAGAGAAATAAAATAAAAGAATCGAATTATTACAGTGATATATAGTAAAGTTACAAATTAATGAAACTAATTGAAAAATCTTTTGAACTGTTCTATTTTTAAATTGTTATATATTATTGTATTTTAATACGTCCGAAAATATGTAAAATTTTTGTTCGAAAGAGAGAAAAAGAAAAACTTGCGAGAAAGAAGAAATCAACAAAAAAAAAAAAAAAAAGAATAAAAAAAAGAATAAAAGTCAAATCTTTTAATCGATATTTTTACAGTGCGATCACGTTCCGACTGATTCGTCGATCAAGGCTGACATATCGCTGAACAATAATGAAGAAAAATTGAGACAATTGTTAGCGTTTAAAGATGCACCCGAATACCTGCAGCACAATCCTTACATACTACATGGATATCGGGGATACTTAACTACAAAATTATGTGTCGAAAGGTATCTACATATATATATATATATATACATAAATACAAACGATATATATATATATATATATATATATGATATATGTATAAGGCTTAAAAGTATGTCATTTGCATGAACGAACTCGGGAAACCTTGATACGTGTCGACTGATGACGAAACTTTGACTGTTGACCTTTGGCAGTTCGATCCCAATGAAAAACAAATTCTTCAGAAAAATTTGCAAGAAAAGAAAAAACGATAAAGAAAAAGAAAGAAAGAAGTTAAAAAAAATGACAAATTTATTTCCATTCTTTTTTTCTTTTTTTTTCGTTCTATCGATCGAAAGATATAAGAAAAAGAAAAAAAATGAAAAAAAAAAGAAAAAAAAAAAAAAAAAAGAAAAAAGAACGAGAAAAAATAGAAATAGAAATGAAAGTATTCGATTTTATTTTCTTTAGTTTCTTTTCTTTTCTTTTCTTTCTTTCTTTTTTATTTATTTACTTATTTACTTATTTATATTTCTTTTTTTTTCCGTAGTATATTCTGGTGGACGAATGAGACGATCAACATATGGAGTCACATCTTTGGATGGATGCTGTTCTTCGGTTTGACCCTATACGATCTTTGCTTGTTAAATATACACGCGCCGTTTGGTGATAAAGTGATAGTAGCACTATTATTGATCTGTTTTCAGGTAAATTAATTGTACTCTTAAAAGCCAATTAACGTTTAATTAACTTAACAAAAATCTTTGTTCCTAATATTCTATCTGTCTCTCTTCTCTCTCTTTCTCTTTATCATCTCTCTCTTTCCCTCTTTTAGGTATGCATGATCTTATCATCAGTCTATCATACATTCTCCTGTCGAAGCGAAAAGGATTATTGGTGTTTTCTGTCTTTCGATCTATTTGGCATAGCACTTAGCCTGTTATCGATTTACATGTCCGGCGTTTACTATGCCTTTTGGTGTCACAAGGTATGTAGAACGACAATGAATCTTATACGTTATAATTAACCCAGATAATTTTTTATATTTAATTAATTACTCCCATACACGATCTGTCATATCGTGATGACAATACGTGATTTTTTTCGTTCTCCTTCTTTCTTTTATTTGTTTTTCCTTGTATTATTTTTATTCTTATATAATATAAATTTAAATTTTTATAATGGCATAAGAAAAATAAGAAGAAGAAGAAGAAGAAGAAGAAGAAAAAAAAGAAGGCACGAAATGATCTAAACAAAGAATAAATCTTTTTCAAAAATGTACGACAGTCGGATTGACGTTTTGTTAAATGCAGGAAAAGAAAAAACAAAAAAAAAAAAACAAAAAAAAAGAAAAAAAAAAAATAAAAAGAAAAAAAATTAACAATAACATTTTAACACGCGCATTATAACTTTTGCAGGATCTACAAAAATTTTATTTGGTGACAGTATTGGTTATATTCCTTTTCGCGATGGTACTGCAGATACCGAAATTGAATGTTAACGGGAACGTGAAGCTGATTGTGTTCGTAGCTTGGGCAGTTTATGGAGTATTGCCAACGCTGCATTGGAGTATTGCAATGGGCGGTATGGACAATCCTATCGTTAGATTGTTACTACCAAGGGTACTTGGGATGTACACGATTAGTGGTTTAGCATTCGTTATATATTTGACGAAGATACCTGAACGTTTCTTACCTGGTAAAATATTTTACAATATTAACATTTGTATATATACTTATTACATTTCTTCTTTTTCTTTTTCTTCACGGTTCAAACGATCAGTCAGTCGACTTTCTAATGTGTGAATTTTCTTTCTTTCTCACTCTCTCTCTCTCTCTCTCTCTCTCTCTCTCTCTCTCTCTGTCTCTCTTTTCATCATCCTAAAAGAGAAATCTTTCGAGATGTGGCTCGTTAATCAATCTCTCTCTCTCTCTCTCTCTCTCTCTCTCTCTCTCTCTCTCTACGAATAATATACATTTAATCGAATTTATTCGTTCATCTTGAATAAGAATAATAATTAGGTACTTTTTATACCTCCTCATATGTTTTTATTTATTTTCTTTTTCGTTTGCATTATTTTCTAATTATCTCTCTGTTCTGTTCCTTTTCTTTTCTTACAAATTTCTTTTTCTCTCTTTTTTTTTTTTTCTTTCTTTCTTTCATTTATTTCATCCTTCTATTTAATTTCTCTTTTCTTTGATTTGTCGTTCCTTTCTTCTTTCTTTTTTTTTTCTTTTCTTTTTCATTGATCCTTAGGCTGGGTCGATTATGTTGGTTCGTCCCATCAATGGTGGCACACGCTGGTCGTGTTGGCACTTTA
>NC_060963.1:2762500-2765000 GCF_910589235.1 Vespa crabro
ATTTTAATACTATCTCTCTCTCTCTCTCTCTCTCTCTCTCTCTCTCTTTCTCTCTTTCTCTCTAACTTCTTTACAATAAAACGAGAAGGACGAATCACCTTCCTCATTTAATATAGTTACTTTTCGATGGAGAAAATATGCACACGCATATGTATGTATACATACACATACACATATTATATTTTATATATATATATATATATATATATATATACATACGTAGAGAGAAGTACCGACGAAACGAGAAAGTAATAGCGGTTACAGGTGGCTTTTTAAACGTCCCTTCGTTTCAAGCGAAGCTTCCAAATAAGTGGGATTACCGGAACGGCTCGCGTTGCTGTTTTCGAAGGCTTGTCCATTGCTCGTTGTTCGATGGGTCTCCCACCCTTCAAAATTTTCGTTGATATTTAATAAAAGATTTTCGAACGATTACCATTCTTTTTCTTCCATTCTATTTTTTCCTTTCCTTTTCCTTTATTTTTTTTTTTTAATATTTTCTTCTTTTCTTTCCTTTTCTTCACTTTTCATTTCTATATTAACGAAAAGAAAAAAATGTAGACATGATAGATAAGAAGAATACGAACGACCGGTTAAATTCGTTTGTCTCTCTAATACCACTCAACTATTAATAAAGATACGTATATATTTATATATATATACATATATATATATACATATACATATATATATATATATATAGATAGATGTGCTAAGTGCTTCGTAAACATGCGTTAGCTCTAATTGAAGTCTCCAGTGTACAAAAAGAGAGAAAGACAAAGAGAGAAAGAGAATAAGAGAGAGAGAGAGAAAGAGAGAGAGAGAGAGAGAAAGAAGGTTAACAGTTCTCGTTATTCTATCAGCGAACACGAACGAGTAATGTTACAAATGTAGTTACAACACGCGTTTTCCTCCTATCTTTACAATAATCTCATATCGTATGCGTCGGTTATCATCGAGTAAACAACCCTCTCGAGAGGCCACCGTTTATACGCATATATATACATATATATACATATATACATACATATATGTGTATATATATATATATATATATATATATATATATCATATAGATACTCACCAATACCTATATACAAGTCGAATTATGAGATTTATCATTTCGTATCTCTATTTTTCGAGGTAAATTCATCGATTTCGATTCGTCGATTTATTCCGAATGATTTTTCGTTATTTTAAATAAATGAAATGTCCCTACGACGTGACATTAATCCATCGTATTTGGTATTTAATCAAATCTACTATATATATATATATATATATATATATATATATATAGATATATTTACATATATCTATATGAACGAGTTCTATACCTCCTTTCTTATTAATTAATTTCAACGATTATAATAAGCTCTTGATGACATTTAGGAAAATGCGTCCACATAACGTTACTTTTTAAGATGATGATATTAGAAGCGTTGAAAAACGTACAAAAAAAAAAAAAAAATAAAGAAAAAGAAAGAAAGAAAGAAAGAAAGAAAGAAAGGAAGAAGAAAAACAAGAAAGAGAAGAGAAAAAAGGAAGGAAGGGAAAAAGAAAAGGAAGGACACATAAGCCGTCGTTCTCAATTAGCGAGCACGAGCACCGAAAAGTAAAGCTTGATTCTAACTTACGTACTGTCTCTCTTTCTCTCTCTCTCTCTCTCTCTCTCTCTCCGTTTTCTCACTGTTTCTCTCTTTCTCCTACGTAATACTCACTAAAGGAAAAGGAAAAGAGAAAGAAAAAGAGAAAGAGATGAAAAGAAAGACAGAGAAAAAGAGAGAGAGTAACGTAGACAGAAAGATAGAGAAACATAGAAACAGACAGAGAGAGAGAGAGAGAGAGAGAGAGAGAGAGAGAGAATGAAGAGGGAAGGTGAAGAGCGGGACGGTTGTCCTCTCAAGCGACAGGCACTCACTCTTTACTTAATTGTGAAAATCCGGGAGTCGTAAGGTAGACCTCGAGCTTGGGATCGGTTAGCGTTCTTCCTCTTTCTCTACCCACCATCATTTTCTCTCTCTCTGTCTCTCTCCCTCTCTATCCTCGTTTCTTCTTTCTCGCAACTCTTCCCTATACACCTTTCTAAGAGAAAGAGAGAGAAAGAAAATTAGAGACCGACGACAACGTCTCTCTCTCTCTCTCTCTCTCTCTCTCTCTTTCTCTTTATATCAGAGTCTCCTCAGTTCTCCTCCGTTCTATGCCAGGGAGCCTCCATTAAATTCATTAGGCCATTAGTGGCTGCAACCCTCCAAGATGGCTCCCGTCGCCTGGCAACGCTTCTCTCGTCCTCTCTCTCTCTCTCTCTCTCTCTCTCTCTCTCTCTCTTATACAGACGCGTACATACGCCAGGAGGATTGTCTATCTCTATCTCTCTTGCTCTCTTTTTCTCCTCCCTCTCTCTCTCTCTTTCTCTCTCTCTCTCTCTCTCTCTCTCTCTCTCTCTCTGACATATATATACACGCACACACACAGAGAAAGAGACACATACATACCGAAACCG
>NC_060963.1:2770000-2775000 GCF_910589235.1 Vespa crabro
TTTTTTTTAGTGTTATTGTTTTTGTTCTCTCTCTCTCTCTCTCTCTCTCTCTCTCTCTCTCTCTCTCTCTCTGTCTTTTCCATTAGAGAAAATTTCTTCAAAAGTCGTATATACGAAATTCTCGATCGGAGAAAGGAGATTAAGAATTTTGTTTAAAGAGAAATAAAATACTTAGGACGGACATCTCGATTGTTTTCCTTCTTTCTTTCTTTCTTTCTTTCTTTTTATTATTATTATTATTATTATTATTATTATTATTATTATTATTATTATTATTATTATTATTATTATTATTATTGTTATTGTTATTATTACTATCTTCGCAATGAAAAGAATTTATCCAGTGAGTTATAGAAGATGAGTAATAGAAGGTGATTAGAATTTTGTTTAAAGGGGGAAAAAGAAAATAAAAAAAGAAAAATAAAAAAATAAAAAAAATACAAAAGCACGGAAACTTTGATTTTTGTATTACTCTTACTTTTGCCTTTTCCTCTTCTTTCTTTCTTTCTTTCTTTCCTTCTTTCTTTCTTTCTTAAAAGCATTATTATTTTCTTTTTTTCTTAGAGAAAATTTTTCCATAGGATTATATGAAGGAAAAAAAAAAAAAAGGAAAAAAAGGAAGAAAGAAAGAAAGAAAGAAAGAAAGAAAAAAGGTGAGAGTCGTGGCAGGTTTCTTTTCCTTTTTTTGTTCTCTCGAAGAATTTGGTTCATTTCACGTGGAAAAATCGAGAAGGGTTCCTTGATTTCAGCTTTTTTTTTCCTATCCTCCTTTCTTCTCTCTCTCTCTCTCTCTTTTATCTATTTCTTTTTATTCTTTACTTTTGGAGCCTTTCCGTGATGCCATCGACGAAACTCGTCCGTATTCAAATGTCGAGTCTGAAAGACGCGAATTACGTGGAATTGTAAAAAAGAGAGAGAAGGAGAAAGAGAGAGAGAGAGGAAGAGAGAGAGAGAGAGAGAGAGAGAGAGAGAGAAGACGAAAAATGGAAAGAAAGAAAGAAATGGAAAAAGTGAGAGAAAAGTCTTACATATTTTTCCATACTCTCTCATTTCGACATTTTCTTTCTTCTTTGTTTTTCTTTTTCACGAATTTTTTTCTTTCTTCTTCTTCTTCTTTTTTAATATAACATCAACACTAAATCCGATCCATCAATTTCATATTATTATCATCATCATTATTATTATTATTATTATTATTATTATTATTATTATTATTATTATTATTATTGTTGTTGTTGTTGTTAACAATTTATTTAATTATATCGTTTTTTATTCTATCATTTTATTCATTCGAATGTGATAATTTCATTACTTATTTTTTTTTTCCATTTTTTTCAAATATTTCTACACTCATCTCTCTCTCTCTCTCTCTCTCTCTCTCTCCCACTTTCTTTTTATTCTCATCTCTTTGTCTCTTGTGCAATACGAATAAGATAGAAGAACAAAGAAAAAGAGATCGGATGTATAGTTCTCTCGCGACGGAAGATTGTGAAAAAGAATTTTGAGAGGCGCGAGGATGAGTGCGCGCGCACTCTCTCTTTCTCTCTCTTTTCTCTCTCTCTCTCTCTCTCTCTCTCTTTCTCTTTCTCGCGTACCCGTTATATGCCGATAAGATTACCGAAGAAGATAAGCCTTTCAACGAGATAAAACACGTTTCTTGTACGTTGGACTTAGAATTGGCGAGAGAATTCCAAAAATATCGAATAGTATAGTCATGTATTTTCTCTTTAACATACGTATGTATGTAGACATAAAAAAAAAAATGTATATGTATGTATCATATCTTGAAATATATATATCTATTATATATATATATATATATATCTATTTGAAGAGAGAGAGAGACAAAGAGGGAGGGAGATTTTTTTGTTATTTTATAATTAAAATCGTTGATAATTATCGATCGACTTCCTTATCAAGATTATCGTCGATTATTATCTCGACGATAAAAAAGAAAAAAAGAAGAAAAAAAAAAAAAAAAAGGAAAAAGAAAAAAAGAAAACAGATGAAAAAAGAAAAAAGAAAAGAAATAAAAATGGAAGAGATGAAGAACGTTAGAATGACAGACGGAAGTCTAGATAAAAAGAAACTTTCGAAAATATAATTTTTCACTCTATCCTTTTTCATTTTTTTTGTTCGTCGAAAGAAAAAAGAAAGCTTCCTAAGACGTATATAGAACTGTCGATCGTATTAAATAGATCGTCGTTTGAAAATATTTGAAGTAATGCGTTTTCCATGATTGCAAGATGATGAGAAACTAAAAAAAAAAAAAAAAAAGGAAAACATTATTCTATCGAACAAAATAAAATCATGTCAGACCGAATTAATGCTCCGAAACTCGGATACATAATTGGCAACATACGGGACTGTAATATCTTATATGGCTCTTGCACGACCATTAACGACCAACGACGATCATTGTAATATAGGTTTAGTTTAGTTCGCTTAGTGGAGGGTGAGTTTCGCGAAACTCGACCCTTCTCCCTATCCCTCTCTCTCTCTCTCTCTCTCTCTCTCTCTCTCTCGTATAAACGATAGATAGATAGAGAGAGACAGCGTGTAACGTATTGCATTCGCAGGGGTAGCATCGATAAATTATGCACCCCTTCTACTATCTCTCTCTCTTTCTCTCTCTCTCTTTCTCTCTCTCTCTCTATGTATATATATATATATTTTTGTCTTTCTCTCTCATTCTCTATGCATATAGATTCCAAAGGTTATCGATGTAACCCTCCGCTACGAGCGCGAACATAATGGAAGGACTGCCGATAAATAGCCTAATCATCGCTACGAATTCATTGTCTACCTCTCTCTCTCTCTCTCTCTCTCACTCTCTCTCTCTCTCTCTCTCTCTCTGTCTTTTACCCTCTCTCTTTGTCTCTCTTCTTCCACAAGCATTAGGATTACTATTATTATCAAATTGCAAATCCCTTGTTTTATGTTTCTAATCTATCACAATCAGATAATTATATTTGTTTATTTTTCTTTTTCTTTTTTTTTTTGTCTTCTTCTTCTTCTTCCTAAAATTCATCGTTATATTGTACTTTAATCCGTTGTTTTTTTCGTTGTTTTTTTTTCCTTTCCTTCGATCCTATCGGATATTGATTGCTGATTAATATCGATTTTTAATTATTTTTAATTAATTATATATACACACTGATTAAAGAAAATACATACACATGTATAATTGTAAAAAAAAGAAAAAAAAAAAAAAGAAAAAAGAAAAGAAAAAGAGACACAATTAAAGACATATCTCGATCTTGTAAGGATGAAACTTACCTCGTCTAACATACCCATGTAAATACATATGTATATGCTGAAGGATGAATGATTAGTGTTCCTGCTTAGAATAGAATTGGCTTTTATTGTGACTAGATTACAAACGGGACGCCACAAGGCGTTCAATATCTCGGGCCCAGTAGGAACGTTTTACACGTATTTAGAGTCGGTGAGAGGGATCGGATGAAATCAAAAGATGTTTATTTTATTCTCTCTTTCTCTCTCTCTCTCTCTCTCTCTCTCTCTCTCTCCCTCTCTCTCTCTATCTCACACTCTTTTTCTTTCTCATTCGCTCTCTCTCTCTCTCTCTCTCTTTCTAAATCTCTCTTTCTCGAAGCGATCTCACCGCGATAAAACTGGGATATGTTATTACGACGAACATTTGTACGACATCGGGATTCATACAAAATAACGGCCGTTTCTTAACGTCTACCTTAATCGTCTATTTCTCGATCTATGACTTTTAATTTCACTTTTACCCATCCCCTAAAACCCACCCCCCCATCCCCGTTTTTTTTTCCATTTCTTTCTATTTTCTTTTTTTCTTTCTTTTCTTCTCTTAATTCTCAATCACCTCTTTCTCAATCCTTCCGTATCGACTTTCGAAAATCGATTGATAATTTCAATCGATGTCATTGCTTTTTTTCATTAAATATATATATATATATGTGTGTGTGTATGTATGTGTGTGTGTATGTATGTATGTATGTATCTATGTATGTGTGTGTGTATGCATATATATTTATTTATTTATTTATTTATTCATTCATTCATTCGTTTGTTTGTTCATTCATTCATTCATTCATTCTCATTCGCATTTTTATATATATATATATATATATATATATATATATATATATATATATACCTATATATTAGTAATCTATAAACAAACTCGCGCGGGTGTCTTTGGTGTAGCATAATAATATGTATATATATACAAACATACACACATATATATATATATATATATATACACACTCACACACACACACACACACATATATATATATGTATATTGTATCGCATGATCGAATAAAAATCAAAAAATAACTCCAATACAATCTAAATTCGTTTTTTCGCGATTTATTGCACCAACGTGAAAGATCATTTAGATTTTTTTTTTTTTTTTATTTCTTTCTTTTTATTTATTTCTTTCTTCCTTTTTTTCTTTCTTTCTGTTTGTCCCTTTTTCTTTTCTTCTTCTTTCTTTTTTTTTTTTATTTTTTTTTTTTATTATTTCGCAAAGAGGAAAAAACAAAAAAAAAACGAGAAGAAAGAAGTAAATTCGTTCGACTAACCCTTCGCAAAATATCGAGAATGAGGAATAATCTCGATGGACTTGAAAAAATGAAACAAGAAAGGAAAAAAAAAAAAAAAAGAAAGAAAAAAGAAAAACAAGAAGAAAGAAAAAAAATCGGATCTCGCGTCCTCGTGCGTGTGGATTTATCGTCGACACCCTTTCGCTCCTCCCATTCACCCTCGCCCCTCCACGTTCAACATTTCTCTCTCTCTCTCTCTCTCTCTCTCTCTCTCTCTCTCTGTCCTTCCTTCCCTCCCACCCCGACCCACTTTTTCGTAATTACTCGATAACGTTAATTAATATTTATTTATAAAGTACGTCTACGGAAGTGTGATTTTACTTTATTTTATTTTATTTTACTTTATTTTATTTTATTTTATTTTAATTTATACTTTAATTTTTATTTAATTTTTTATTT
>NC_060963.1:2777500-2780000 GCF_910589235.1 Vespa crabro
GTCGTCAGGGCATATTGACAGGCACTGAGACCACCACCTACCGAGGACGCCCTTGAACTCACTGGACTTATGCTACCGGTAGTTGCACCGGTAGTACCACCACCGCCACCACCACCACCACTACCACCACCACCACCACCACCGAATGATCCACCAGTGGAACCACCGTAACCGCTGCTGTGTTGCTTTGCCTTTAATCGCAACGAGGCAATGCTACTCGACGTCATGACCGTGCAGGTTTCGGGCGGTGCGGCTGTTCTATGATGCGGCGTGTAAACCGGCGGACCGTAAGGATGATGTGGCGCCGCTGGTGCCGCGTAAGGACACGCTGCGCTCGATGCTGCTACCGGGGAACCCGCTACGCCCAATCCCGAACTCATTCCAGGTAACATTGAGGTAGCGGCTTGGCCGACGGACACCGACATACCGCTTACGTGACTTCCAGCAACCGACGTCGATGCGTTGAAGCAATTCACGGGACTGACTTGAGCGTGATGATGATGATGAGAGGCGGTCGGCACAACCGAGCTCAACGTATTCACCCAGGGAAATGTTTTGCTACTTAGAGGCGACGGTACCTTAGCCGCCCAATTGTTGTACGTGCTGTAAGAGCTATAAAGCGTATCTGGATCTGGAAATGGTTGTCCGATAAATCCATTCAAGCTGGCCGTACTAAAACCCGACTTTCCAAAGTCTGCGGCTGCGGCTGCTGCGTTCAAAGCGTTCCGTTCCTTCTTCCTCCATTTTGCTCGTCTGTTCTTAAACCACACCTATATAAACAGACAATTATCCAATTTAATAACCAATTCGAATTCTTCATATTTGTCACAACTCAATGTATAAACAAAACGTTCATTCTTTCTTAATAAATATGCAAACTTTCGAAGGTAGGAAATCCCTGATCGACTTCCCCAAAAGCCGCGTACTCCCTTCTTACTGTTCAAGATTTCTCGTTAACGAATGTCCCTCATATATTGAGATATAAGGGAAAGGGGAACTCTCGCCCGGAGCCCCATAGTTGTTTCTTCTTTTCGCCAGATTTACCGGAGACTCGTTCGCTCGTGATATTACTCATGTAGCGCTACATAGAAAAGAGAGAGAGAGAGAGAGAGAGAGAGAGAGAGAGAGAAAGCATGAGCTAGCGCAGCCGGCACGGACGAGCGTGTCTCGAGACAAATGGCAACGGAAACCCTGTACGAGCCTCCTCCATCCTGAAATATGATGGCGTTAATTCAAGGCGGTCCCTCTCGTACTCCTGCGTTCGATACCGAGCTTTCTCGAAGCAAGCTCGTCAGCCGTTTCCACCCTCCTTATTCCCAACTCTCTCTCTCTCTCTCTCTCTCTTTCTTTCTCTCCCTGGCTTCGACCTCTCCTCCCTAACAATTATACGGCTGGTTGCGCTCAGATACACGTCGCTCTCGCGTAACTGTAAGGCAAGCACCGGGAAAATGCGGCATACGGAGGAGGGTTCCTAAGAAAAGAGAAAGAGAGAGAAAGAGAGAGGAACAGAAAAAATAGATAAAGAGAAAGAGAGACAGAAGAGTAGTGGGTTTTGGGAGAGAACTCCTTGGCAAGATGGATGGCCACTGCGATCGTGTCTTACCGTAGAAACGCTAAGAGCCGCGACGAGTCATTGAAAGTGGAAAAGGGAGAGCAACTCTAATGAAGAGTAATGCCTCCACGATTATTTCCAAATATGGCTGCCACAGCTTTGATAACGATCCTTTTTCTTTTTTTCTAACCTTTTTCTCTATCTCTCTTTATCTCTCTTTCTCTCTTCTAATTCCAATTTGATTCGTATTTTGGCCTTTGCCCTATTTCCTTCCTTCCTTCCTTCCTTCCCTCCCCCTCCCTCTTTTTTCTCCTTTCTGTCTTCACTTATATATATATATATATACATATATATATATTTTTTTTTCTTTTTTTTTCTTTCTCCTTTCTACTTCACTCACCGAAGTATTCTGCCAGAGAAGATAGAAGAGATTTTCTCTGGCAAGAAGGAACAAGGGACGCCATTGAGTTTCGCGAAACAAGGGCGTAGGTGTGACGGGTGGGAGCGACTGGGCCGACGACGGTAAGCCGAGAGGGAGTAAACTCGATAGGACAGAATGGTACTACGGTGGAGGAAAGAAGCCGCGGCTCGAGAATCAATAAACTCCGAAGGCGAAGAAGAGAAGGAGGAAGAGAGACAGAGACAGCCAGAAAGAGAGAGAGAGAGAGAGAGAGAGAGAGAGAGAGAGAGAGAGAGAGAGAGAGAGCTACAAGAGAGGAGAAGGTGAACAAGAAGGAGAGAGAGAGAGAGAGGGAGAGAGAGACGAAGAAGATGGGTACAAGGCCGCGCCCATAAACTTTAACAGCATCGCAAAATCTCGGCACGAGGCGACGGGAACGATCCCGTTCGACTCGATCCGTTTGGTCATAAACTTGATGAATGAACTTTCGGATCTTGGGTACGAACTTAAGTACTATACTAGACTAGAGTTAAGTGTACCGTGTTAAA
>NC_060963.1:2787500-2790000 GCF_910589235.1 Vespa crabro
GTACAAGTACCAGGTGCTTTGTGTTGCATGTATCTGACGCATACATTCATATACATGAAAACACGCATAAGGGCGCGCGCACATATTATACACACATACACGCATACATGGAATCAGTATTAGTGTATGCGAATGGTTGTTGGTCCAGCTTGTGGAAGCTGCACACAACAATTCCAACGGCAGCAGACGAACTCGTGCTAGTGTGCGGTGCAACTATACTAATCCGCCGATGGATTTATGGTCTTAATCACCGGCGGATTATCTCGGACAGCCGCGCTCTGCTGCCACCGACCGAAACATACGCCTGCCTCTTTGTAGATAACTGTACCTAGCTCAGCAGTAGTAGCAGCAGTAGCAGCGCCAGCCTGTCCTCTCTCTCTCTCTCTCTCTCTCTCTCTCTCTGTTTGTCTGTCTCTCTCTTTCTATCACTCTTTCACTCTGTCTTTTTCTATCCTCGCGTTGGCATGCTTTCGGCTCCCCCATTTTTTTGCACGATGGATTTCTCATCCGCTTATGGATTCCACACCCACACTCTCCGTTGGCTAACCACTCGAGGGATTGGCCAAGGGAGAGACCAACTAAGATGGCTGACAACTCTTACAGTGGTACGTGCTTTGCGAAGATACTCGAAAATATATATATATATATATAAATATATATATATATATATATATATGTGTTTGTATATGTATATATATATATATTGATATATATTAAATGCAAGAAAATATTTTTTTTTTGAGAGAAAAAAATTCACCTTTCATTACTTATGATTACAATGTTAATACTTTACGAACAATTACCTAGTTCGAAATTTTTAAATGAAACAGATCTCTTGAGCCCTACATATTTATATATACATATATATATATATATGAAAGATAGCAAGAATCTTGTTTTCGCTAGAGTAAGAGAGGAAAGGTAGGATATGAAGCTTTCAGAATGAGAAACGTTCCCCGTGGCGTTACAGTTTGCGAACGAGCGATGCCACACTGCACGCTACTGGGATCTGCAGCATTTTGGTACATGGCGTATGGAGGACTGTGGCGGGAACACTGTAGCGTGCTACTATGTGTGCTTCTATAAATCCACGAGGGCTTACTCGTGCAAAGCCTCCCTCGTGGCTCGCGCAAACCCACCCCTCTTTGCTCCTTCCCACCCACATCGCCTCCCTCGATCCCCGACCCATTCCACCTAACCCTTCCCCTCCCCCACCCGCCAACACCAACCTCGTTCACTCGCAAACACGTGACCAGCAACGCCGACTCTTCTTCACGTTAACCCTTTGGTCCTTACACAAGACCTTATTGCCTATAGCGATAACCTTCTCTCTTTCCTAAAGAGAGAACCATCTCGAAACTGTTATGTCTGTTTCTCTGTCTGTACGTGTTAAAATAAGTTTGTGAGAAAAAGAAATAGAAAATATCTACAGACACGAGCTAACCTTAGCCGACGGCTCTTTTACGTCCGTCGGTTGTGGCCTTCGTAAAACTCAGAAAAATACTCGTGTCGTTGTGTCGTTGTAATCGATACTGCGACTCCTACTTCACGGCTGAATGCACCCATTGTACCCATTCTCTCTGTTAGATATACCGTAACCCCGTTTGTATACTGTAACCCCACACGAAGAACGTTTAGAGGACTCCTTCAGAATTTCCGAACTGAACAGACTCCTCGCGTAAGGTCACAGTGTCCATCCGAAGAAAAAACATTCAGGAAGTACTCGAGCTAATCTGTTTTTCCAGGATTAAAATAGCTCGGTGGAGAGTAGGGGGGGGAGAAGGGCGGCGTTTCTCCAGTTCGAAGTTATATATATATATATATATATATATATGTATGTATGTACATCGCGATAACACGATCGTTATTCCAAGAAATCGAACGAAGATCGTATCGCGTATGTATTATACATATATACATACATATTATACATAGAAACACGTTATATTTGTTTGTTTGCCTACCTACCTATCTACCTATCGAAATAGATCTATCGAAATCGAGATCCGATCGTTCGATTATGAGAAAGGAATTCGTGTTTGAAAATCAACGGGCTTACCCTGACTCGTGCTTCCGTCAAGTGCGTCCACAATGCGATTTCTTCTCTCATCGACATGTCGGGATATCGGTTTCTCATAAACGTAGCCTCCAAATCCTGAAGTTGTTGGGACGTGAAGTGTGTCCTTTGTCGCCTCTGACGTTTGTTCTTCTTACCGTCCTTGTCGTCGGTATCGTTAACGCCAACAACCCCGTCTGGTGATACGACACCACCACCGGCACCCAACTCGTGTTTCACTTCTGCCGTTCCAATACCTGAAAATATTTCACTCTTATTTAATATACTTCTAATCCTAACGCATTTATTATTTGTCCCCTCATCATGTTGATCCAAATAAATACATTATAATTAATATAATATATAATATATATGTTGAATATAACATATAATGAATATATTATATTTTCATATTTATCGATATAAATTTAATTAATTTATTAA
>NC_060963.1:2792500-2802500 GCF_910589235.1 Vespa crabro
TAGATACAGAAAGAGAAAGAAAATGAGAGAGAGAGAGAGAGAGAGAGAGAGAGGGAGAGAGAGAGAGAGATAGTACGACTGTCACGAGCATCCAAGCAAGCTGCTTGAGAAGTTAATCGTCCCGGTCGTTTAGTTTCCCTCCGTTTAGTTATATTTGGTCTCCATGGGGGCGGCAAAGAGGAGGGACGCGGTTCACAATTAGTCGGCGCATAACTCGCTCTGATTTAATGCCTCGACGTTCAGCCGACCGCTCGAAGACGCGCATGTCATTCTTCCTCGATACCGTCAACTCATTCCCTCTCTCTCTCTCTCTCTCTCTCTCTTTCTTTCATACACAAATACTTATAACCAACATGAACGCATACAGAAGAAGAAGAAGAAGAAGAAGAAGAAGAAGAATAAGAATAAGTTCAGCTCGAGAAATTCAAGTGAGCTTTGAAAATCATATATTTAATCTCTTCTTTCGAAAGAAAAAAAAAATTATATATATATATATATATATATATATATATATATTTATATGTATATAAAACGTATAGTTGCATGTAACACGTAGTCCCATCGTATCGATCCGCAAATATAAGGGGAACGATTTTTCTTTTTTTGTCCCGGATGATCGTGTCGTGATTCGTACTCGTTTAACACAAACAGATCACACAGATTACATCGTATGAGAATTTCATATCAGACTTAACAATACATTACAATGTCGGCTTGTTTGTAAGTAAAAGATCCATTTACCGTTAGGTTAAAGTAAAAGTTATTTATTGGCACAAATATAGATCATCTTATATATATTCTTCTTTTGATTACCCGACAAATAATCATCATACGCGATATCATATTCTTGGCGGTATACCTTTATTCCATTATTTTTTTTTTCTTTCTTTCTTTTTTTATCTGTTTTTTTTTTTTTTTTTTTTTTTTTTTTTTTTTATCTAACGAAAGCGACGAGATACGTACAAGTTTATATATTAGTATTAGGAATTGTTCAATTGAATTCTCTTCTATACATACATAGATAGATAGATAGATAGATAGATAGATAGATAAATAGATAAATAGATAGATAGATAGACGTTAATACATATATTTATCTTATATTATCTAATATAAATCGATAATGTTCGTATATTTGGCATGTCGCTTTTACGACGACGTTATTCAATGCTTAATCTTTCGTAAATAATTATATATTGAAAAGATTAGAAGGAGAAAACAAAAGATAAGGAGAAAGGAGGAAATCAAAAAAGAAAAAAAAAAGAAAAAAAAATAAGTAACATGAGAACACGATGTACGTAAGAATTAATACGTCGTTTGATTATGTTAAAAGAGAGAGAGAAAAAAAAAAAAAGAAAAAATAAGTGAGAAAAGGAGAAGATAAAACGATAAAGCTAAATCTTGGATCATTGTTAAACATACTATAAATTATTTCACGACATCGATTAAATGAAAAACATAATCTCTCTCTCTCTCTCTCTCTCTCCCTTTCTCTCTCTCTCTCTCTTTCTCTTTCTTTTTTGAACGATAATCTTTAATTCCGCATTGTTTTGACGAGGATACAACCTACACATCGTAGAGTCTCTCTCTCTCTCTCTCTCTCTCTCTCTCTTTCTCCCGAAGGCTTGTATATTATTTTAAGATTAGAGTTAATCGCATAATCTAGTAGGGTGATCCGTACGAAGCTATTCGAACGTAGGAACCAACTACTTATCCCGTGATAAAATTTATAGGGCGCATCGTTTCCACCGTACGTTCTTCCGTTTCTACGTAAATTCGATTGAATGGAATTGTTTTAACAACAAAGGAAGAAAAAAGAGAAAAGGAGAAAAAAAAAAAAAACAAAAACCGCTTTTTCAATGCAAAGCTCACCGAAATAGAGCTCTACGTCGCGCCAAAAAAAGATATCATCGATTTCGTACCATTTTATCTCAAGACGATAAAATAATTTCTATCAGATAACGATTGATTCTGATTATAACCATATTATTCATACATATATATATATGTATGTATGTATGTATGTATGTATGTTTAAAAAGAAAAGAAAAAAGATGCATACACAAATTCGAAGATTTTAAGAGAATGCATATCGTCGCCGTTATCGCGGATAACGTCAAGGTTTTCATTCACTTGGGATTAAAAAAAAAAAAAAAAAAAAGAAAGAAAAAAGAAAGAACGAAAATTACTAATAACTAAGATTACGAACAAAATTTGATTGTACGAGTTATTATTAATGTAAATAAATCATTATTCTATTATTATTATTATTATTATTATTATTATTATTATTATTATTATTATTATTATTATTATTTAAATATTTTTAATCCTAGATTATAAAAAAGAAAAGGGAGTATTGAAAAATTGCAAATGGAATTTAACAAAATGGAGATTTAAAAAAAAATAAACGACAAATTAAAAAATAAAGATTTGAAATAATAAAAACAAACGAGATGGAGATTCGATTGTAAATAAATTATTATTTAAATGTTACCGATCGTACGCGCGTGTGGGGATTAAAGAAAAAAAATCCGAATGTGAAGGATAATATATTATATTATTATAAATCGAATCTAACAAAAAAAAAAAAAAAAAAAAAAAAGAAAAAAAAGAAAACACAAACATAACAAAAAAAAAAACAAAAAAGAAAGATAAAAGAGTAATAGTAGCAGTAATAATAATAATAATAATAATAATAATAATAATAATAATAATAATAATAATAATAATAATAATAATAATAATAATAATAATAATAATAATAATAATAATAATAATAATAATAATAATAATAATAATAATAATAATAATAATAATAATAATAATAATAATAATAATAATAATAATAATAATAATAATAATAATAATAATAATAATAATAATAATAATAATAATAATAATAATAATAATAATAATAATAATAATAATAATAATAATAATAATAATAATAATAATAATAATAATAATAATAATAATAATAATAATAATAATAATAAATGTACGATATCGAGATTCTTTTGTAAACGGATTACCATTTAATTATTATATAAATATTACCGTTCGTACGTGAGTGCGTACAGGGATATAAAGAGAGAGAAAAAAAAACGGATAATAAAAGATACTACGTCGTAAATCGAATCTAACGAAAGAAAAAAAGGGGGGGGAGGGAAGAAAAGAATAAAAGAAAGAAGAAAATCAGAAATAATAATAATAATAGTAGTAATAAAAAAAAAGAAAAAAAAAGGAAAAAAAAGGAAAAAAAATATATAGAAAGAAAGAAGAGAAAAAAAAAAATAAGAAACACGTATAGCTCGAAAATTCGTGATTTTTCGAGCTTTCTCGAGGGAAGAAGAAAAAGAAAAAACAAAGGAAAAAAAGAAAAGCGAAAGAAAAGAGCAAAAAAGGAGAAAAAAGAAAGGAAAAGAAAAAAATTGAAAGAAAGGAAGGAAGGAACGAACGAACGAACGAACATACGAACGAACATACGAACGAACATACGAACGAAAGAAAGAAAGAAACTCTTAGGGATTGAGAGAGAGTTTTCTCTTCAGGCTGACGATCACGACAAAGTGGAAGGAGGGTGTCTAGTTGCACTGTGCTTCGCACACGTGTTTTTTCGAAGATCGTGTAAAACGCGTTCCTCTCGCCGTTCGCGTACGTTCGCAGAAGGGAGGAAGGGATCGTTCGAAGTGAGAAGGAAAATAAATAATGAAGAAAAAGGAGAAGGAAAAGGGAAGAATAAAGAATAAGAAGGAAAGAAAGAAAGAAAGAAAGAGAGAAAGAAAGAGAGACAAACAGACAGAGGGGGGGGGAGGACAGGTTGTAATTCACAAATTTATTACTTTTAGCTGGGCTACGAGTTATTTTATACCAAAGACAAACCGTTACTCTCTCTCTCTCTCTCTCTCTCTCTCTCTCTCTCTCTCTCTTTCTCTTACACACACGTATACGTACAGAGAGAGAGAGAGAGAGAGAGAGATAGAGATAGACACAAATACACGGACGTCGGGGGAGACGGACAAATATCTCAGCTGCTTCGGCGCGTTTTTACTCTCTCGCTGGATATATTAGTGGCTCGCTAATCCGCACGGATTTTACGGTGCGGCTGTGCACCGCGAGAAAGATAGAGAAAGAGAGAGAGAGAGAGAGAGAGAAAGAGAGAGAGAGTAAGAGAGAGGAGCCGACGCGACGCTTCTCTCTTCATTTCGTACCGTTCCCATTTAGTCCCCCATCATCAGTTCTTGCCTACCGATTGAGCAGAGCTAGCGAACGAACGAATGAACGAACGAACGAACGAACGAACGAACGAACGAGCGAGCGACTTTTATAATAGTTGCTACTGATTATTATACTTTCGATTATATTCTCTCGATTCTTCCTTTCTTTTCTTACTGTTTCTTTTTTTCTTTCTTCTATTTATTTTTTTACCATCGTAAAAAACACAAAGAGAAGAAGAAGAAGAAAGGAAGAAAGAAAGAAGTGGGGCTGGGATGGGGGGGGGGGTGGTGGTGGTAATAATCGAGGGAGACCTTCGCAAAGTTCGTATATAACAATTGTAAATAATAATAATAATAATTGTTAAATAATGATCAATCGTATGATGAATTATCTATCATCAATCTTTTTGCATTTATTTTTGTCCTTCTTTTCTCCTTTTTTTTCTTTTTAATTTTTTTTTTTTTTCTTTTTCTTTTTTTTTGATACTTATAACACAACGTCGTTAAAAACAATTACGATCGTCGAACAACGACGATTAAAACGAATATAATTAATATTAAAAATTCTATTACATTATATTTTCTTTCGATCGGTAAAAAGAAAAAAAGAAAAAAATCGAAAAAGAAACGTAACGGGAACGAAGGTTAAAAGTATAGTGTTAGATTGAAACGTGATAGGAGTAATATATCAAGAAATTTTCCAACGTCAAGTATGAGGAAAAGTCGTTTAATAGTCGGTGACGGGCCAATGAGAAGGTAATACTCGAGCATGAATAAAGTTACACGTGGTATGAAAAGTACGTGGGTGTTTAGTGGACCGTGGCATGAATAAGAGGGTTAGGCGTAAGGGGTCGCTAAAATATCCATATCAAGGAAGCAGCTGCGGCGTTCCTGTGGCCTGGCTCGCACGAAATTAGTCACTCGTAGAAAATTCTTCTGCTTGCTAATTTTCGATATAACACGTGAAATCTATTATAACTTTCTTTCGTTCCTTTTCATTTCATTTCATTTCCATCCCCCTCCGTGCTCTTCCAAAAAAAAAAAAAAAGAAGAAAAAAATCAAAAAAACAAAAAAAAAGATACAGACGATTATTAAAAATATTTTTTTACGATATCCTAAATGACGAACGATACAAAAAATTTTCCCCCAGAATATAATCACTTAGAATGATATTTAATCATAATCATTAGGACGATTTAATGATTTAATTATAATCAAAAGTGTCCGCTCAGAAGAAATCTATCTTAGAAATTTTCAACGATTACAAATTGCAATTACTATCGACGAAGAAAATTGTCGTATGATAGTTTGAACAACGACAATATTATATTATATATATGTATGTGTCTGTGTGTGTGTGTGTGTGTATAAAGGAAAAGAAAAAAAAAACAGGGTCTGATCAGTATTCAACATGTTTTACCCTAGTAGTAAGAACGTATCCAGTCGAAGAAGGGTCGTAACAGAGGCAAAGTGTGTCACGTATGCCCTCTGCCTTTTTCCAAGGAGTTTTCGGATGATGGACGATCACAGCCGTGGAGCCAATAATTATTAAAAGCGAACAGTTCCCTTCTTCTTAAGACGAAAAGGAAGAGAACGAAGAAGCGAGAAAAAAGTAGACGAGAAGAAATAGGAGGAGGAGGAGGAGGAGGAGGAAAAAGAAGAATAAGAAAATGAAGAAGAAGAAGAAGAAGAAGAAGAATATCACACAGGGGTTGGGTCGGTTAAAAGAGGGAGTTTAAAGTGTCGTAGACCCCATACCCATTGCACAAGCACCTGCGAGAAAATTCGAAGCTACACCGCTGGCTGCTCGTTCCTTCTAATCTCCTAATCCTTGGCTTCCTTAGGAAGTCGTTTATTAGTTAAAGCTAAACGTCACGACTGTCTAGGATCTCTGGGTATCCACCATTACACGTGAAAACTTTGAAAGGCAAAAGGGAAACTTATTTAAATTCGTCGAAACGATCGAGACACGATCGAACAAAACCAATCCTCTCTTTTGTCATTTAATTATTTTTATTTTTATCCATCTATACATATACACACACACAAACACACACATATATATATATATATAGATATATTTTTTTTTCTTCTTTTTTCTTTCATCTTTCAAATTAATCGCAAAAGTATACGTACGTATGTATCATTCCTAGCTCCCTCTCCTCCCCCACCCGCCCCACGTCGTATTTAAATAGTGTAAGAAATAACAGTTCTATCCTTGTTCATCCGTCGGGAGAATTTCGAAAGGATCGTGCGCGATTCGTCCGGTCATGCCTCGTTAAAGCTTGTCAAGCAATTTGTTTAGTTTCAACTTGACGCCCTAGGGTCAAACTTAGAACGGTGACCGGGACAAGGGGTGGAGGGACGGGGATGTTAAGAGGAGGGGCAGGGGTACAGGGTAACAGGGATTGTTTTTCACATGGAAACGATAAGTAATACGAGAAGAAAGTAGCTTCCTCTATGTTACCACACTTCTTAACCCTCCTCCCACGTATTATACATATATTTCTCCTTAGACCAATGACAAGGGTATTCCGAAAAATTTCTGCGGGGTGCATTCCGCGTGTCTTTTTAAAACAGCAGAGACTGCCTGGCGCTCTACGTTCTTCCTTCATCCTGATCTTCGTTCGAATTCTATGTCACGTGTCCCTTTTTTTTCCTCGTGTTTCTTCCTTTTTTTTTTCTTTTTTTCTTTTTTACCGGAACGTTCCAAAAAGGAAAAGAAGAAGACAAAAGGTAACATCATCATTCGCTACGACAATTTTTCGAAACTTTTTATTCGCGATATATAGCTGGACGTTCGATTGGAAGATTCGATTGTTGAAGGAAAAAAAGAAAGAAAATGAAAGAAGAAAAAAAAATGAAAGACAGAAAGAAAGAAAAGGAAACAAGAAAAGGATGATTTTTTTTTCCCTCCTTTTCTCGAGGACAACAACAAATCCCACGACGAAAAGGAAGTCGTTTGGCACGTTAAGAAAATACGAATTCTCACGTCTTCTCTTTTTTTTACCTTTTCCTTTTCTTTCTCTTTCTTTTTTTCTTTCGCTTTCCTTCCTTCCTTTTTTTGTTTCATTCCTTTTTTTCTCTCTCTCTCTCTCTCTCTCTCTCTCTCTCCTTCCTCCTATCTTTATATATTTCTTTGGGTTGTTGTGTCGATTCTCACACTACGAAGAAGAGAACGCAACGAAACCACCGGATCTCTCACGTAAAAAGAACCGACTGAGTACACAAAATCGCGTTAGTTAGATAGAGACGACGGGGGAATGTGAGAGAGAGAGAGAGAGAGAGAGAGAGAGAGAGAGAGAGAGAGAGAGAGAAGAAAGGAGAAAGAGAGCTCGGACAGGCAGCTGAGATAATGGGAAGGAAATCAGTTCATTTCTATGTTGATCCCAGGGTGCCGTAGCGTGTGTTCAAAGAGCCAACTCGATCGGCTCGGTGATCGAGAAAATCGAGTCTCAGAAAAATCGTGTCGGCTCTCTACATGTTAAATACATTCAACGTGAGGTTAGAACCACCGTACGCGGTTAAAGCTTGCGGAACGCGAAATCACGAGAGATCGAACGTTGTAATTTCTTTAACGACGATATCCTATGTCGAACGAGAAAGAAGAAGAAAAAAAGAAAAAGGAAAACAATGGAATAAAACAAGAAAGAAAGAAAAAACAAACAAACAAACAAACAACGTTGTGTCATCTTTCTATTTCATGTTTTCCTTTTCTTTTTTCCTTTCGAGCAACAACTTTCTTCGATCAATCACATCGTTTGTCCAAGCTTAAAGAAAAAAAAAAAACACACACACACACACACACAGACACGCACACACAGACACGCACACGCGCAAATATATTTATATACGTAATACAATGGATATAATTTTTGATCAAGATCTTAAATTTTTCTTTTGACTATTCTAATTCCTTTATATCGATTTATGTCCTTTAAAATGTTACATTCAATGTTACTAATCGAAATAAAAAGAATTCAAATGTCAATGAAATGCAAAGGAAGAATTTTAATTCGTTATGATATCTATCGGTCCATCGATAGAATAGAAATAAGAAAGCTGTAAGTTTTGCGGTAGAAATACCCACTACTTGTAACCTTCCCAAGGGGATCTGGAACGCGGCTAGCCGAGCAATTTGTCAACACCATTAGTCGGCCAGGGGGCAAAGGGGGGTAGGAAGGGGGAGGAGGTGACTAGCCAAGGGTTGACTTTGGCGCATCTGCCGGCCGATCGCAAGGCGCCACAATAAAAGGGGTAGTTAATGACAACGGGGTTCACTCTGATCGAAGACCCTAAAGAAGAGGCCGTATGCCAAGGGGCCTGTTGACAAAATATTGCCAGTGGCATTCACCGAACGAATTTCCGAAACGGATTTCGTACCAAGGGTTCAATCTGCCAATCGGATTTTGATTTCTATCATTAAAAGGACCATTCCATTTATACGATCGCCAATTCCTCCTGATCATTTAACGATGATTAATCCTTTATTTTTCTTTCTTTCATTTGTTTGCATCCTTCGAATCCCGCTTCATCCTTGGCTGTTTTTTCTTTTTTTCTTTTCTTTCTTTTTTTTTTTTTTGGTTCAAAAAGAAGAAAAGTAAACGATCGTCCGAAGACTTTATTTCCAGGTGGAAGAGGGGAGAAAGGGGGGAGAGAGAGAGAGAGAGGAGGGGGAAGGGAAAAAGAAGAAAATAAAGAAACTGTCGATTTTGTTGGCGATAAGTTCAACGACGTACAATTCGCGGTTTGAAGTTGTTGGAAAGGATGATGATGGTGGTGGTGGTGATAGCCATGGCGGTAGGTGGGTTAGTGGGTGGATAGGTGGATGGGAAGGTGGGTGAGTGAATGGATGGGGGTGGGTTGGGATAGTCTAAAGGGGTCCTCGAAGCTGAAACTGAAACGGGGATAGGTGGGATGCCATTGGAATAAGATCGGCTTTAGCCGCAGTGTCGGGTTCGAGCCCCGGGATAAGTCTGCCTTATCCCGATAAGCCGGTGAGTTAATGAATCACAAAACAGGTGGTGGCGCTACCGCTTCGAGAGATCGTCTTCTTCTTCTTCTTCTTCTTCTTCTTCTTCTTCTTCTGTCCATGACTAACCGAGTTTCTCAAAAAGATCGAATCTTTTTACTTCGAGTATCTAAAAATACGTATAGTCTACGTATCCGTTTGGGTTTTCGTAAAAGGGATGCCGGAAAAGCGATGAATAAAAAAGGGTTTCCGTGAGATCTGAGACGATTATCGAAAAATAAGAAGATCGCCATAGGAAGAAATATAAAAAAGAAAAAACGATAGGAAGAAAATTGTTAGAGACTTCGTTCCTGGCACCGTGACCAGAGTTTCCATTCGGGAAAAAGGAATAAAAGTTGAACGTTGACCGACGAAAGATTTTCTTTCTAACTCTTCCGTCCTTTTCTTCTTTTCTTGTTTTTTTTTCTTTTTCAATTTTTTCTTTTCTTTCCTTTCCTTCTTTCCTTTTCTTTTTTTTTTTTTATCTTTCAACGTCGCGCGTATCTCTCCAGAACGCGTGGAATAACACACGATGGGTGTGGTGTGGCTTATCGAGGCGCTATTCGTACGAAAATTTTTATCTCCTCGCTACTCTCTCCGTCTCGCCTCGCACCTGACGAGAGAGAGAGAGAGAGAGAGAGAGAGAGAGAGAGAGAAAGAGAAAGAGAGAGAAAGAGAGAGAAAGAGAGAGAGAGAGAGAGAGAGAGGAGCAAGAAGCCTACGACGTTGTTTTATCGCACACGAGAAACTTCACCTTCGTCTCTAAAA
>NC_060963.1:2807500-2812500 GCF_910589235.1 Vespa crabro
TCTTTTTCTTTTTTTTTTCTCCTTTTCTTCTAACGTTTTCGTTTCTTCCTTTTCTTTCTCTTCTTTTTTTTCTCTTCTTTATTATTACGAGTCGTAAATACACATATATAACACACGTCTATCTATCTACTAAACTGTTTATATATGGCGACAAAAAAAAAAAGAAAATATACAATCCCTTTCGATTCAAGATTTCTTACAAGATCTTAATAGAGCGCTGTTGCTTAATACAGTACACTTTTCGTAAAACATTTACGAAAGACGATGTTACATGTATATACGAAAACATGTTGGGAGTATTGTGACGATAAAAAAACGAAAAAAAGAAAGAAAAAAAGAAAAAAAGGGAAAATAAAAAAAAAGAAGAAAGAGAGAAAGAGGAAAAAGAATTATATCAAAGGAAAAAGAAAGACGAAGTAAACAAGAGTAAAGGAAAAAAGAAAAGGAATGAAAAAAGAAACAACGAGGAGGGTGAGAGAGAGAGAGAGAGAGAGAGAGAGAGAGAGAGGAGCGAATCGATGATGACACGCTCTCAAGGATAATAATATCAAAAAGGCATATAACAGGCTCGTTGGCCTGTTCATCCTCCCTCTTTCTCTCCCTCTCTCTTTCTCTCTATCTCTCTCTCTGTCTATCTACCATTGTCGGACACCCGACACATAAACATACATACCCATGTATCCTAAAACGAAAGCACGTTCGCTTCGGTAAAAGCACTCGCCGTGTTTGAGAAGAAGGAGGAGGAGGAGGAGGAGGAGGAGGTAGAGGAGGTGGAGGAGGTGGAAGAGAAGTAGGAGGAAGAGGAAGAGAAGAAGAAGAAAGAAAAAGAGAAAGAGAAGCAAACGTTTGACGGTAGCTAAAAAGAGAGAGAGAGAGAGAGAAGGAGAGAAAGATAGACAGACAGACAGAGAGAGAGAGAGATAGAGAGAGAGAGAGAGAGATAGAGAAAAAGAGATAGAGAAACGTGGCGGTAGTACATACGTCAAGCCCGAGAAACGAAGCGCCATCCCGAGGATCCCCCTAACGCACCGGGGAAAGAAGAGACAAATGACAAGGATGGCCACGCCTACCGACGACTTGCTATGGGCGTCTGTGTGCGTTTGACTTCCCCGCGCGCATCACGAGAGTGGGGTGGTGGAACGTTCTATACGTGACAACTTGCTCCTGGAGAGGGGAGGTGAAGTGGAAGGGAGATAGAGCAAGAGAGCAAGAGAGAAAAAGAGAGCCAGAGAGAGAGAGAGAGAGAGAGAGAGAAGGGAGAGAGAAAGAGAGAGAGAAAAAGAGAGAGATACATAGAGAGAGGGTGAGGAAGAGATAGAAGAGTCCCGGGTGTGTTTCCTGATTTTTGAAGCTCTCGATGCAGCCACGACTATGCGCGTTATATGCTCTTCCTTTATCCCTAAAAGAGAGTGAAAGACAGATATATATATGTATATATATATATATGTATATGTATGTATGTATGTATGTATGTATGTATATAGATATATATATATACATATATATATATATATATATCGTAGTCGATCTAATACGATCTCATAGTTAACGTAATTCGTTGATCGAGGGATTACGTGCTCTTTTGGTTCCTTCATATTACTAGTGACTTTTACTATAGAGAAAATCTCCATAAGAAAGAGAGAAAGAAAGAGAGAGAGATGTATATATATATATATATATATATATATATATATATATATATATATATATACTTATTTATGTTATACATGCTACTTCGCGATTTGGATCATACATTGTAAATATTATCCGTTGAGAGATAATTTATTTATAGATCGTTATAATCTACGCGAGTATCTAGGCGTAATCAATTTAAAAACTTAATAACTAACTATCTAAGCAAATAGTTATTCAATTGTCGTCTTTGATAGATCCGAAGGATATTGACAACGTCGAAGAATGAAAATTAAATAGGTAATCTCTATCGTGCTTGCTCATTCTTAATAAATTCTTCCTCTAGATATCCTAAAATATTTAAGTAGTTATAAGTATATTTAAGTAGTTACGTGACAATCTCCGACACGTTTATATAATTACGTATAGATATCCATGCATATATTTATCTCAATGTAAATACATAAGATAGATATATGTATATGCGTGCATACATACATCTCGTCGTGTTGAAACGTAAAAGAAAATGATGATGATGATGATGATGATGATGAAGAAGAAGAAGAAAAAGAAGAAGAAGTAGAAGTAGAAGTAGAAGTAGATGGAGAAGGAGAAGGAAAAATAGACGACGACGACGACGACGACGACGACGAGAACGATGGAAAAAAAAAAAGAAGAAGAAAAAAGGGGAAAAAAAATAAGAAAAAAAAAATAAGCGACGAGATTGCTTTTACGACGAGTTAATTCCTCGACTACGGTATCTAATTAACTTTCGAAATTCTAATTGCCCGTAACGTCACTTTGGTTACGCGTGTTTGTGAAAGTGTAACTATGTGCATACAACCACATATATATCGTTATTTATACTCGCCGTTTGCTCGACATCGACGGGGTATTATCCATAAACTAAGTTATTACTTGGCTGCCATAAAAGGATAAGACAGACGTTTATCAGATACGAACTGTGCTCGCGCGTTTAGCACTGAGATACGCGCGAATAGCTATGTTGTACGTACCTACATACGTACGCGGATGTTTAAGTGAGACACCAAAACGAGCGGCCATTTCGCGAGCTCGGCGCCACGGACTTTACAAAATGGCTCGTAAAACTTCTACATTGGCCGTCGCACGAGTTTCTTCTTCTTTTCCTTCTTCTTCTTCTTCTTCGTCTTCTTCTTTTCTTTTCTTTTTGGTATTGAGACTTTACCATACTATTTTCCTTTTTGTTAGTTGTTTCTATCTCTCTCTTTCTTTTACTCTATCTCTATCTCTCCATCTCTCTCTCTCTCTCTCTCTCTCTCTCTCTCTCTCTCTCTCTCTTTCTCCACATATATGTACATATAAAAAAACACACCTCTTTTTTTTCTACGCTTCCTTCATCTTATTTATTCTGCTAATTTCTTTTTCCCTTCCTTTTTTATTTTTTTTATTTTTTATTTTTGCGGAAAAACAAAAAAAAAATGTTACATCCAACGTATCGAAAGGATCTGATCGGCTAACATAAAAGAACGTTATCCCTCCTAAGAACTATTTCTATGGGGGCTAAAAGATCAATCGCCTCGACTCGCCGACACGACTCGCCGTGTCGTGTTTTATTAGCGATAGTAAAACCGCGCGCAAACAATCGATATATTCGTTCGTAATATCGTTTTCGAGAGAGAGAGAGAGAGAGAGAGAGAGAGAGGAAGAGAAAGAGAGATTCCTATCGGTGATGGAATAGAGAGAGAAAAAAAGATAAGGTTCCTTTGTACCTGTCCTCTCTCTCTCTCATTCTTTTACTCTCTCTTTCAACTCAAAGTCAAGCTGAAATTTCTTTTTCGTTAACAAAGAATTGTGTTAACAAACCGACGCATGTTAAAAGAAACCGATTTAGTCGTCAATACTTTTATCGTTTTCTTGGTACGACATCAATCTTACGACATTTTATTGCACGCTAATCTCGCGACGTGACCGCATCCCTTATCTCTTTGTAGTGTCCTCCTGAGTATAATATCAGAACTGCCTATCTATCTACTTACCTATTCCCCATCCCCTATCATCCCAGTCTCTCTTCGAAAGAAAAGAATTAAAAAAAAAAAAAAATAAATAAATAAATAAGTAAATAAAAATAGGAATATAAAACAAAAGAGAAAAATAATTAAAACAAAAGAAACAACTAAGTCGATCTAAGTATCCATATACCTACCTACCTATCTACCTACCTACCTACCTACCTATCTTCCTTCCTACTTACATACTTACATACCTAGTACATACCTACTTACAAAGCTTAATTAAAAGATATGAAAGTCTTGAGAGAACGAACGACGACGCTTATCGTATATAATTGAAAAACTCCCTTAAAAAAAGAGCCAAGAGAGAAAGAGAGAGAGAGAGAGAGAGAGGAAAAATCGTGATCGATAGATTAACAATCTTCTACGCAATAAAGCGACATACGTACAGTTATAATTTATAACTCCAATACGCTTTGTCCTCTATCGAACGCGGCATGAGTCATTGGTATCTCTGTGCGTTCTTCTCTCTTTCTTTCAAAACTGACGAGAAGTCAAAAATAAAAAAGAAAAAAAAAAAAGGAAAGATACATAAAACACAAACAATAGATGCGATCGAAATCTCGAACGTCTTTTCGTCTTATTATCAACTACCACAACGTATACCTAATACATTTAAAACGTCCATATGTATGTATGTATCCACGTATACATGTACGCATATAAATAGGTGGTGTACTTATCTTACGTCCACTTTCAAAAGAATTTGATCAATTCTCTTTCTCTTTTTATGAAAGTTTATCTTCCCTATCGTGAAAATCATCTCGACTTTGAGCAAGAGATGTAGTATGAGTAGGTACCTATGTACTATACCTACAAAGGGATTTTCCTAAGTTCGATTTCGTTCCCTTTCTCTCTCTCTCTCTCTCTCTCTCTCTCTCTCTCTTTCACTCTCTCTTTCCTCTCGTCTGCTCCACTCCATAGAAGGCGAAGCCGTTCGCTCTCTCGTAACGTGCCGTTCCGTCTTTACAAATTTTATATCATTTTTATGAGGCATAAAGTCGTCGAGAAGCCGTCGCCGAGGTAGGTAGGTAGGTAGGTAGGTAGATAGGTAGGTAGGTAGGTAGGTAGGTAGATAGGTAGATAGGTACCTAGAAGGGAAAAGAGAAAAAGAAAGAGATAGATAGATAGAGAGAACGAGAGAGAGAGAGAGAGAGAGAGAGAGAGAGAGAACGAGAAAGAGAGAGGGAGAGAAAGAGAAAGAGAGAGAGAGAGTGAAGCTTGTTAGAAACTCGGGCAGCCCTCTTTTCACCCTCTGGAGGGGTGAACACGAGACCTGTGAGCTGTACATAGACGCAACCCTTCGGTAGTAGTCAC